>NC_036873.1:2710989-2721823 GCF_002910315.2 Salvelinus sp. IW2-2015
GTTTGAAGGTAGGCCTTGAAATACATCCACAGGTACACCTCCAATTGACTCAAATGATGTCAATTAGCCTATCAGGAGCTTCTAAAGCCATGACATAATTTTCTGGAATTTTCCAAGCTGTTTAAAGGCACAGTCAACTTAGTGTACGTAAACTTCTGACCCACTTGAATTGTGATACAGTGAATTATAAGTGAAATAATCTGTCTGTAAACAATTGTTGGAAAAATGACTTGTGTCATGCACAAAGCTAGATGTCCCAACCGACTCGCCAAAACTATAGTTTGTCAACAAGAAATTTGTGGAGTGGTTGAAAAACGAATTTTAATGACTCCAACCTAAGTGTATGTAAACTGCCGACTTCAAATGTATACAAAAGTATGTGGACACCCCTTTAAATTAGTGGATTCGGCTATTTCAGCCACACCCGTTGCTGAAAGATGTATAAAATCGAGCATACAGCCATGCGATTTCCATAGACAAACATAGGCAGTAGAATGACCTTACAGAAGAGCTCAGTGACTTGCAACGTGGCACCATCATAGGATGCAACCTTTCCAACAAATCAGTTTCTTCAAATTTCTGCCTTGCTAGTGCTCTTGATCAACTGCAAGTGCTGTTATTGTGAAGTGGAAACATCTAGGAGCAACGACGGGTCAGCTGCGAAGTGGTAGGTCACACAAGCTCACAGAAAGGGACCACAGAGTGCTGATGTGCGTAGCCTGTAAAAATTGCAACACTCACTGCCGAGTTCCAAACTGCATCTGGAAGCAACTTCAGCATAAGAACTGGGAGCTTCATGAATTGGGTTTCCATGGCTGAGCAGCCGTACACAAGCCAAGCGTCGGCTGGAGTGGTATAAAGCTTACCGCTATTGGACTCTGGAGCAGTAGAAACTTGTTCTCTGGAGAGATGAATCACACTTCACCATCTGGCAGTCCGGACGAACAAATCTGGGTTTGGTGGATGCCAGGAGAACACTACCTGCTCGAATGCATAGTGTCAACTATAAGGTTTGGTGGAGAAGGAATAATGGCCTGGGGCTGTTTTTCAAGGTTCGGGCTAGGTCCCTTAGTTCCAGTGAAGGGAAATCTTAATGCTACAGCATACAATGACAATGATTCTCAACAATTCTGTGCTTCCAACTTTGTGGCAACAGTTTGGGGAAGGCCCTTTCCTGTTTCAGTATGACAATGCTCCCGTGCCCAAAGCGAGGTCCATACAGAAATGGTTTGTTAAGATCTGTGTGGAAGAACTTGACTGGTCTGCACAGAGCCCTGACCTCAACCCCATCGAACACCTTTGTAATGGCACCGACAGAGATGGTCGCCTCGCTTCTAGTCCTTAGGAAACTATGCAGTATTTCGTTTTTTTATGTATTATTTCTTACATTGTTAGCCCAGAAAATCTTAAGTTTTATTACATACAGCTGGGAAGAACTATTGGATATAAGAACAACGTCATCTTACCAACATTAAGGCCAGGAATACGACTTTCCCGAAGCGGATCCTTTGTTCGCACCACCACCCAGGACATTGGATCTGATTCCAGAGGCCAACACAAAACAACGTCGCAGCAGGAGAGGTAGACGGAGCGACCTCCTGGTCAGACTTCGAAGGCCTGCACACCACCCACCGCTTCCGAGTATATTACTCGCCAGTGTCCAGTCTCTAGATAACAAGGTAGACGAAATTAGGGCACGGGTTGCTTTCCAGAGAGACATCCGGGATTGTAACATTCTCTGTTTCACGGAAACATGGAACTCGGGATAAGTTGTCGGAGTCGGTACAACCACCAGGATTCTTTAAGTGTCGCACCGACAGAAATAAACATCTCTAACGAAATAAAGAAGAAGGGCGGGGAGTATGCTTCATGATTAACGACTCATGGTGTAATCGTAACAACATACAGGATCAGACAGTCTATAGGGAGAAGGTCAGAGACCTGGCCATGTGGTGCCAGAATAACAACCTATCCCTCAACGTAACCAAGACTAAGGAGAACCAGGTGGAGCAGGTTGAGAGCTTCAAGTTCCTTGTTGTCCACATCACCAACAAACTAGAATGGTCAAAACACACCAAGACAGTCATGAAGAGGGCACGACAAAGCCTATTCCCCCTCAGGAAACTAAAAAGATTTGGCATGGGTCCTGAGATCCTCAAAAGGTTCTACAGCTGCAACATCGAGAGCATCCTGACTGGTTGTATCACTTCCTGGTACGGCAATTGCTCGGCCTCCGACCGCAAGGCACTACAGAGGGTAGTGCACACGGCCCAGTACATCACTGGGGCTAAGCTGCCTGCCATCCAGGACCTCTACACCAGGCGGTGTCAGAGGAAGGCCCTAAAAATTGTCAAAACGGTACCGGAGTGCCAAGTCTAGGACAAAAAGGCTTCTCAACAGTTTTTACCCCCAAGCTATAAGACTCCTGAACAGGAAATGAAATGGCTACCCGAACTATTTGCATTGTATGCCTCCCCAACCCCTCTTTTACGCTGCTGCTACGCTCTGTTTGTCATATATTGTTAAAGGAATTTTGATTCCTGTTTATTAACCAATTCAATTAAAACACTCTGCCCATAAATAAGAATTTGTAAGATAATTATCAGCATAAAATGGACAGATACCAGTCTTAAAATCAATCAATCAATCACTAGCGTTTATTCTCGAGAGTACTGATCATAATACATTTTACATCAGGTTATATAATAAAGATGATGTCATAGGTTTTAATGTCCAACCTCCTCTCGGATACAATGGCAATACAGTTCGAGTTCTCATTACTGTCTGCCACCTGTTMAACTATYTACAACCAACTCAAGGTCTTTCCCCTCCCTGGGTAGAGACATCATTCTAGCCTGTCTGAAGATAAACCCATTCTTTCTAACAAGGAACACATAGAATTATAACTCATAAATGTTGAATGTTAAGTCAAATGTATACATATTTTAGTCATTAAACACAAAAATCCCGTAACATATCCACCCTATGACTAAATATTATACCTTTAATCGTACTTATATTTTTATTAGAAATATTAAAAAGCACAATTCTATTTTTATTAGAAATGTTTCTTGTTTTCCAAATACAACCTAAATCAACCACAACATCTTACACTACATCAGCATATGTATTTACAATGGCTGTTCCAGTCCTACATCAGTATCATAACTCTTCTAGGATTTTCGTTATAATCTTCATCAAAGAAACAGTCTAACATAAAAAGCATCAACACAAGATGAGAACTAATATTTATAATGTCTCAAAGTAGCCGGATCCATCCTCGGTCTGGGAACCAGTATTCATCCTCCCACTGGTCAGAACTTGGAATCGGTTCATATCCTTATCATCAATATTGTCCTTGATTTCTCCAGAGTCCTGGAAATGAGACCTTTCACACCCAGAATCAAACAGCATTCACACAGAATCAAAACACTCATACAGGTGAAATTGGCCCACGACACAATGATTATGACAATTTTCCATTCCCCAAACATACTGTCACATCCATTTTTAAGAGAATTATCGACCCCAAAGTTTTCTGCCAATTCGTGAGCTAAGGTGGTTAAACCAATCAGAGCCTAGGTAATCTGATCCGTCTAGAGCCGTGTCATCAGGGATAAATGTGCAACATTCTGCTCCAAATAAGACGCACACGCCACCCTTTTCTGCCGATAACATATCCAATACTATCCTATGTAAATACTATTGTCAAAAGATCCGGACGGATCACTCCTCCTCTCTCTTCTACCTGGTTCTAGGTCCTCGTTTTAGATAAGGGTGAAAAGCATGTCTAAATAAATACTATCGGTCCAATTGGTAGGCAGGTCAGGCCACAACCTCATCCCTCCACATAACAACCAGACATCCACTCTGGGCCTTTTTATCTTACTGAAATCCCCGGAAGTCAACCATCCAGTCAGGTCTTACTTCCTCTTCATCCCATCCGTTTGTAATGTGCCAGGCCTTATAATAATAGTGTCCTTCTGTAACTGTGAAAAGAGGAATGGAGGTAATGGGCACATGGGGATAAAGGTTATGCAGATCAAAGCAACTGTCATTGTCTGGCTTCCCTGCCTTCATGAACAGCTTTATCATACAGGCCATTCCCCTGAGTATATCAATTCCATCAAATGGAAAGGAGATGGTGGTCAGCTGTGGTTTGGCAGTAGCACAGACATTTTAACCAAAGTTGGAATCCCCAAACCTGGGTCTCCACCTCTATCATTTCTTTAAGGTAATTGTCTGAACTATTCGTACAGGTCCTTTACCCTGGATGTTTTATACTAGGAATGTCCGTGGCGTTAGGGAGATGAATTGAACTCTGGCTGACCATAGTCTTCTTACCAGCTCTAACCTCTGCCACCTGGAATGGTACCATAGTATCAGTTGAAAACTGGTCGAAACCAACATACCATAACCCGAMATCCTGGGACTTTACCGTTTTAATGTTAATTCATACCTTTATRCAATACTTCCTCTGCTCGGGAACACAGTCAGATACTCCAACCCTTACTATACTCCATCTGTTCCTATATTGGATGCATGGGTTTACATAGCTCTCTCTCTGTGTGTGAGCTATGACCTGTGTCCATGAACCACACGGAGACCTACACAGCCTAAATTCTATAATGACTCTTAGTCCTAGACTGCCCAGGAGTCAGAGACCCCTTTTGGTCTACATAAAACTCCATTGACACATCCTTCCTAACCTCCACTCTAACTTCCTGTCTATCCAGATCAAGGGATCTCTTATGCTTGATTAATACAAAATTCTCATCATCGAAACCATGGGTCAAGTTACCACCTTCTGCATACTCAGGTGGGGTGTGGTGTATTAGGAATATGGCTCCCACAATAAGACAGCTCAGACCAACCAGCGCCCCTGTAAAGCCCCACCCTCTCCCAGAGAACTTATCAACCGCCAGAGGCCAAGCCACACTTTCACTTCTATGAACGCTCACAGCGGGGAAAGGTCGGGTATTGGGGAATCTTCAGTAAGGCCCCCAGTACCCTGTTGGTTCTGGTTCTGCTCCTACCCCTGTGATTGTTCGACAGTGTCAGTGTGTCCTACCCTCCTACAAGTGTGAAATGCCCCCAGGTAATATGGCTCTTTCAGTTATTCTCACTGTGAATGCAGTCACAAGTAGTGCTTGGTCTGGCCCCTCCCAATGGGGCTGCATTCCACCTATTCTCCTCAGGTGATTGGACCCAGATCCAGTCCCCTGGCCCAATCATGTCGGTAATCCCCTCCTGTAGTTCTCCTGTAGAGCATAAAATCTTGGACATACGGGTTTGATTAATTAACAGTTTTTTAATGTGTTCTGCTAGAACCTCTGTCATTCTATCTGTTCTATTTGATTAGCTAGAATGTCATCCATTATTATCCTAGGAACCCAACTCTAGGAAGAATATCTTGACCTAATTTTTTAGTTACCATACTCGTGTCCGCCAAGTAAGTTGGGAACGCTATATATATATAAAAAAAAAATATATTGTTTATTATTATTATCTGATAGGCCACATCTGATAGGCCACATCCTATCCTAGACCATCCCCCCTTTTATACTTGGCTCCACCCTTGTATCAATCCTGGATCAACCTAACAATTCTCTGTTAAGTGTTTTATCTACTTTAAAAGTTATCAGTGCTTTCCCTTAGTTCCTGAAACCAACTAAGTTTTTCATTCCCTCTGTCACCCCTCAGTAACCGTGACCCAGTATGCTTTCTGCACTAATGAGATATCTCCTTCAGGAGCCCACTGTATTTTATCTAAACAATAACATGAACCTCCATAAGTTGATCAATGGCGCCCTCTAGTGACTTTTCATCCTCCACCAACACCCACAATCTCAACCTTGTACCACCTCAGAAGCCATCAGCCATACCACCACTTCAAATAAGTGTTATTTATTATATTATACAAAATAAAGAACCCTTTATCAAAAAAAGTAACGTATTTATGAAAAATCAGAAAACAAAACTTCAAATATTCCATATGCGAGTGTGTCCCTTCAAGATATTTACACATGGAATTCCCCTCTAACCCAAACGTTTACTACAAACAAAACATCCTTTAATTATGATAATACCCTCAAATCATTCGTTTTAAATTTCCTCGATGTTTCATGTAACTCATTCAGTCTTTCTCCAAATTGTCTCCCCAAAATACTTTATACCCTGCCATTACACTCACACAACTGTGATAAACGTGTACTGTCCCTTTAAAATAAAACACTCCCAGCCAGCCATACCAGTTTGCGGGACGTTCATTGTTCCCCATAATGAAAACAGATAATGTTTAGAATACGTTTACTTCTTGTTCGAATTCCCTGGTGTTCCCTAACCAAAAACCAATAACTTTTAGCCACTTTTGAAAAGTGACTCAAAGCTATAATGCACGCCTTTTCCCTCTAAATGACACAACCAATTTTCTCTGTCATAATTTRWTACGGCCACACCCGGTGGGGAAAGTACAAATTGTATCCCGTTCCTCCTATAATACCCAAYGCTAAATTCAACGTTGTGGTTAAATATACGGATTTGCCAATCATTATCAAATGTTGAATATACAGGTTTAGTAATTTTATCAAATAGATTAGTATAGTTCAAATCAGGATATGCGTTTACATATACATTCACACTGTTGCTCTCTTTAATTAAAAAAATCCTCAACTATAGTATTTATTACTAAATGGAATTAACAATCCCTAATATAAGAATTCTTATCAAATATGTATTCAAATTAATCAGTCACAACATCATTGCCTGGTTGCAAAAGTGCATCGTGAGTTATGCCAACAACTAGCGCTCAACCCGTGTTCAGAACGCAGCAACTTTCAACGAACTGTAAATCATTGTTGACTAACTGCAACAGGCAATAGTACGGGTTTGATAAACCAAACCCAATTTATCACAAAGGTTGGATCTTGAATAGAATTTACAACATCAATCAACATCTCTCAATCAAAATTATACTGCCAGAAGTACAGAAAATAGTGTACCTGAACAATGGCCAAATCTATTCGAGTAACGTAATTGTGTATCCCACCTAATGACGTTGTTACACAACAAATCAACCTGCCTCTAGCAACGTACCCTGAAAATTAGTAGCCAATACAATACCAAAACTAACTCTTATTCCTGCCTCTAGGCAAAACATCCACTTACTCCAACTGAGTTTTGCACCAAAAGTATCGTATAGGTAAAATCAACTTCTCAACTTTCTCTACTCCAAAATGTAAACGTACCATATACTTCGCTAAATTTATATCGCATGTCAGTCATCCATAATAATTATAACATTCCGATGGGCACAACGTTATCGTATTTCTCCGTTATTCTTTAGAATTCATCAGGTTTAGGTAACTGTCACTTCTACGATTCAGTAATATAAATACGACTCACGTCTCCATACATTATTCATGCAGATTATTGAGGCAACACAACGTATCACATCGAAAGTGCATCGCTATCATTTAGAATTAGATTAGTCTTTCATTTTAACCTAAACAAGTTATTAAAACGTTTCAGTTTATATCCTATACCGACACTAATGACTGTATTTTCTCAGGCAAAACATATAAATATATAAACCTGATGAGGACAGAGGGCGTTGTTTTCACTTTGGGGGAAAATCGTGCCCAATTTAAACGGCCTCGTACTCAATTCTTGCTCGTACAATATGCATATTATTATTACTATTGGATAGAAAACACTCTCTAGTTTCTAAAACCGTTTGAATTTTGTCTGTGGGTAAAACAGAACTCATTTGGCAGCACACTTTCTGACCAGGAAGTGGAAGGTCTGAAATCGATGTTCTGTTCAAGGACCTGCCTATAAATGGGCATGATACGTATGACTATACGTGCACGTCATACACCTTCCCCTAGATGTCAAGAGGAAGTGAGAGAAGAAATGAGTTGATTATCTCGGTCTGAGATGGAAAGAAACCTCTGGAACGACGTGTCCTCCATTTTCTGTTTTCTGCAAGGCGCATGGAGGACCTGTTATTGCCTTCTGAAAAACTGTCGTTATAGGCGAATACTATCTCCGGCTTTGATTTTATTTGATACATGTCACAATATCATGGTAAAGTATGTTTTTTCAATATAGTTTTATTAGATTATTGAAAAATTTTTCGGGACGTTAGGCGTGTTGCTTTGTCTGCATATGTTCAGGAAGGATAGCTTCGCGCCACTTGGCCAGTGGCTTGCTAATTCAAGAGGGAAAAAAGAACGTTCTAATACCAAACAAAGACGGTTCTGGACAAGGACCCCTTGTACAACATTCTGATGGAAGATCACCAAAAGTAGGAACTTTTGTGATGCTATTACATATATCTGTCGAACTGTTGTACTAGTGCTTTGCGCTCAGGTTTTGGGCATTCCCTTACCATAACTAAGTCTTATGTCGTAATGAAGATATTTTTAGAATTCTAACACTGCGATTGCATTAAGAACTAATGGATCTATCGTTTCCTCACACATGTATTTTTTTGTAATGTTTATGAATAGCTATTTGGTCAGAATAGGTGAGAGTCTAATAGAAATATCCGCACATTCTGGGAAAAAGATCCTACGTTAGCACATTGTATAAACCACTGATTTCAGCTCTAAATATGCACATTTTCGAACAAAACATAAGTATGTATAACCTGATGTTATAGGACTGTCATCTGAGGAAGGTTTATGAAGGTTAGTGAAATTTAATATCTTTTGCTGGTTTATTCGCTAACGCTAACGTGCCTATTGCTATCGCTAACGTGCCTGAATGAATGCGGTAGTGTGGTAGGCTATTGTAGTAAGCTAATATAATGCTATATTGTGTTTTCGCTGTAAAAACACTTTTAAAAAATCGGAAATTATTGGCTTGGATTCACAAGATGTTTGTCTTTAAATTTGCTGTACACCATCGATTTTTCAAGAATGTTTTATGATGAGTATTTAGGTAATTCACGTTGTCTCTAATAATTACTCTGGCTGCTTCGGTGCTATTTTTGACGGTAGCTGTGATGGTAGCTGAAATGTAAAACTGATTTATACCTCAAATATGCACATTTTTCGAACAAAACATCGATTTATTGTGTAACATGTTATAGGACTGTCATCTGATGAATTGTTTCTAGGTTAGTTTGTTTGGATCTTGTTAGTTATGTTGGTTTTGTGCATGCTACCTGTTGCTGTGAAAAATGTCTGTCTTTTTTTTGTATTTGGTGGTGAGCTAACATAAATATACGTGGTTTTTCGCTGTAAAACATTTTAAAAAATCGGACATGTTGGCTGGATTCACAAGATGTGTATCTTTCATTTGCTGTATTGGACTTGTTAACTTCTTGAAACTATAGGGGGTGCTGCTTCCGCATTAGCATATTTGTGTCTCCAAATTAAACTGCCTCGTGCTAAATTCTTGATCGTACAATATGCATATTATTGTTATTATTGGATAGAAAACACTTCTAGTTTCTATAGAAGTTGGAATTTTGTCTCTGAAGTGGTACAGAACAATTTCTACAGCACTTTTCATGACAGGGTTTTCAGATTTCAGAAATTTTTACCCCTGATCTGGGGTCTGTTTTTAAGGCGACAGTGAATGCTATGAGAAACCGACACTGCCTACGTCTTCCTCTGGGTGTCTGTAACGTCATCACGTTTTGAATGAAATCGATGGGACATTCACAGCCATTATAAAACCACAAAATGTTTAGGGACCGCCTTCTCGTCGTGCGCCTGAAGCGTGAAGGCCATCGGACTTGCCTCGTTCCAAATCGTTTTCTAACCAGCAATATTTCTCCGGTCATGTTTTCAGTCGTTATAGTTGTTAAAAAACATCATAATGTAGTAATTTGAACCGTTTTATAGCAATTTATATCCGTTTAGTGCGATTTTGAGGAATTTCTTTGTTGTGCACTCTGAAAGTTTGGACACGTTTTGGGGTGTCGGTCGTTGGTGGTGGACATTTCGAAGGACAGAGGACATCTATCGACCAAAAGACGTTTATAACATAGAAAGGAATACATTGCCCAAGAATCTGATGGAAGAACAGCTCAAAGTAAGCAATATTTAATATGATAAATCGTGTTTCTGTCGAAATATTTTAAACGCATATTTTCGCCATTTGTTTGGTATAGCTTCACTTGGCCAACCCTGTATTGAAAAAGTAAGGATATTTTAAAAATGTAAATCAGCGGTTGCATTAAGAACTAATTTGTTCTTTCGATTGCTGTCAACCCTGTATTTTTTTAGTCAAGTATATGATTAGCTTTCATTAAACTAGATCACTCTGATAGATGACGTCAGACATATTGAGGCTTGATTTCCTAGTATTTTTATTGTGTAACCACGGTTTTGTATGGCTAAATATGCACCTTTTCGAACAAACTGTATATGTATATTGTAAAATGATGTTACGGAGTCATCGGAAGAATTGGAGAAAGGTTAGTGAAAATTAATATATTTTGGCGGTGATTACGTTATAGCGCCTTTGGCTGGAATCGATGCTCTGGTAACGTTTGCACATGTGGTATGCTAACTTATCGATTTATTTTTGTGTTTTCGCTGAAAAACGCTTAGAAATCTGAAATATGGTCTGAAATCACAAGAACTGGGTTTCCATTGCTATGCTTTTGTCTATTTTTATGAAATGTTTTTATGATGAGTAAATTGGTCATACACGTTGCTCTATCTAGTAATTCTTAGTCGATTTGTGATGGTGGGTGCAATTGTAAACTGTGATTTCTACCTGAAATATGCACTTTTTTCTAAACAAAAACTATCCTATAACCATGAATATGTTATCAGACTGTCCATGCTGAAGAGGTTTTTTCTTGTTAGTGATA
>NC_036873.1:2721923-2831425 GCF_002910315.2 Salvelinus sp. IW2-2015
TAAATAATGCACATTTTCGAACAAAACCTATATGCATTGTGTAATATGATGTTACAGGACTGGCCATCTGATGAAGTAATCAAGGTTAGTCAAAAATTATATATCTTTTGCTGGATTGTTACGATCGCTAACCTTTGCTGCTGGTAAATTGCTTTGTTTTCTGGCTATTGTTGTTAAGCTAATATAATGCTATATTGTGTTTTCGCTGTAAACACTTAAAAAATCTGAAATATTGGCTGGATTCACAAGATGTTGGCTTTCATTTGCTGTACGCTGTGTATTTTTCAGAAATGTTTTATGATGAGTATTTAGGTATTTGACGTTGAGTCTCTGGAATTATTCTGGCTGCTTCAGCGCTATTTCAGTTGCAGCTGCAATGTAGAACTGTGATTTATACCTGAAATATGCACATTTTTCTACCAAAACATATGCTTATACAATAAATATGTTATCAGACTGTCATCGATGAAGTTGTTTTCTGTGGTTAGTGACTATTTATATCTTTATTTGGTCGAATTAGTGATGGCACCCATGCAGGAAAAAAATGGTGGGGAAAAAAAGTTTGTGTCTTTGCTATGGTGGTTAGCTAATAGATTTACATATTGTGTCTTCCCTGTAAAAACATTTAAAAAATCGGAAATGATGGCTGGATTCACAAGATCTGTATCTTTCATTTGGTGCTTGGACTTGTGATTTCATGAACATTTTATTATATGATATCCCTGTAGCTTTAGGCTAGGCTATGCTAGCTGCTTTTTTGATGGGGGGATCCCGGATCCGGGTTTGTGACTCGTTAGAGGTTAAAGCATCTATCTCCCCCTTTCTTCTGACGGTCTCTGTCCACTTTTGTCCTTCCCTCGGCTCCAGCAGGCTCCACATATGGTGTTGGTGGTTGTGCGGGCAGCACCTGCTGCCTTCTCCTCACCACCACTATTTCATCATCAGGATTATCTCTCCACGCTCGATCGGCCAGAGAGGGATGCAATTTAGGCTTATGGGGAGCCTCCTGAGGAGCCGTGGGAATCCTAGTTTTCTGTTCCCGTCAACCTACTAATTTTTTATTTTCTCCCTCAGCTCTCTTCCTCGCCTCGGCTAATCATACCCTTGCTGTATCAAGCCCTCTGCCCGTTGTTTATCTACCTTGTCTCCACAAACCCTATTTATTTGTTTCTTTTATTTAAACGTCTGTCAAATCGTATTTTTTCCTCCATTTTAAACAGAATTCAATGTTCCTTTTGTCTTTCTGTTCCATATAACGATAATCTCCCGTCCATTCCGGGACCTCCCGGAGGATTTACTACCCATGTTTAATAAATCTTGTCGCTCCTAGTAGCTATGGTATTTATCACTATCTGTATTGTGTTGTTCTTACCGTTAGTTTTTACCTAATTACTTTGGTTGTTTTCCCGTTTGGAAACTTTATCTATAGCGTTGCATTTGTTGGACATTAACTTTTAGTTGGTACTCATCCCGGATCCGGGAGCACCCCCCACAGTAAAAAAGCTGACTAGCATAGCCTAGCATAGCGTCACAAGTAAATACAAGCATCTAAATATCATTAAATCACAAGTCCAAGACACCAGATGAAAGATACAGATCTTGTGAATCCAGCCATCATTTCTGATTTTTAAAATGTTTTACAGGGAAGACACAATATGTAAATCTATTAGCTAACCACGATAGCAAAAGACACCACTTTTTTTCTCCACCATTTTTTTCCTACATCAGTAGCTATCACTAATTCGACTAAATAAAGATATATATAGCCACTAACCAAGAAACAACTTCATAAGATGACAGTCTGATAACATATCATGGTATAGGATAGTTTTTCTTAGAAAAATGTGCATATTCAGGTTATAAATCACATTTCTACATTGCAGCTGCAATCTGAAATAGCGTTGGAAGCAGCCGGAATAATTACAGAGACCGACGTCAATTACCAAATACTCATCCTAAAACATTTCTGGAAAATACACAGCATACAGCAATCGAAAGACACAGATCTTGTGAATCCAGACAATGTTTCAGATTTTCTAAGTGTTTTACAGGAAGACACAATATGTAAATCTATTAGCTAACCACGATAGCAAAAGACACCACTTTTTTTCTCCACCATTTTTTCCTACATCAGTAGCTATCACTAATTCGACTAAATAAAGATATATATAGCCACTAACCAAGAAACAACTTCATAAGATGACAGTCTGATAACATATTCATGGTATAGGATAGTTTTTTTTTAGAAAAATGTGCATATTTCAGTATAAATCACATTTCTACATTGCAGCTGCAATCTGAAATAGCGTTGGAAGCAGCCGGAATAATTACAGAGACCGACGTCAATTACCAAAATACTCATCCTAAAACATTTCTGAAAAATACACAGCATACAGCAATCGAAAGACACAGATCTTGTGAATCCAGACAATGTTTCAGATTTTCTAAGTGTTTTACAGCGAAAACACAATATATATCGTTATATTAGCATACCACATGAGCTAACATCACCAGCATTGAATCAAGCCAAAAGGGTCGATAACGTTATCGCCACCAAAATATATTAATTTTTTCACTAACCTTCTCAGAATTCTTCAGATGACAGTCCTGTAACATCATATTACACAATGCATATAGCTTTTGTTCGAAAATGTGCATATTTAGCAGCATAAATCGTGGTTATACAATGTAATCTGTAAAAACATTGCATGCATTCTGGCCGGCGCCATCTTGGAGAAGCGCCTATTATAATAAAAAAACTATTCATAAACTTGACTAAAAAATATAAGTTGGACACCAATTGAAAGATAAATTAGTTCTTAATGCAATCGCTGTGTTAGATTTTTAAAATTAACGTTACTAGACATATAGTGTGCGTTGCAGCCAGACCAGTGCCTGCAAACATGGTGATCAAACACTATTACATTTTCCACATAAATACGGAATAACATCATAAATAGTTCTTACTTTTGGACGAGCTTCCATCAGTATCTTGGGCAAAGTGTCCTTTCTCCAAAAGAATCGTTGCTTTGTTGTAAAACGACCTCCTCAACTTCGGAACTAGCAGCTAACGATAGCTACACGGCACACACATGTCCAAATCCTCAAACGCAATACTAAGGAAATTCAGAAAAATAGCAATATACTCGCATAAACTGATATAAATCGGTTTCAAATAACTTGTTATGATGTTTCTAACACCATAACGAATTAAATCACAGACGGATATATCTTTGGTCAATAAAGAGTGCTTTTGAGCATGCAATCTGATGTCCTTCTGCGTCCTGGCGAGCGGTCGAAAGGAAGGGACACGTCACTCCATCCCCTTTTATAAACTCTGAGGAACACGTAGAGAGCCCATTCCACTCTCATTGGTTACTGACATCCAGGGGAAGGCGGGTGCAGTTCATTTCCAGCCATAGGATATACACAGACTTTTAAACTGAACCCAGATCAGAGCCTAGTTTTCAGACCTCCGCAAGTCATGTCAGGAATTTCGCTGTAGATGGAGTTCTGGTTCACCCACAGACAAAATTCAAACGGTTTTAGAAACTAGAGATTGTTTTCTATCCAATAGTAATAATAATATGCATATTGTACGAGCAAGAATTGAGTACGAGGCAGTTTAATTTGGAACGCAAAAAAAGAAGTGCTAACAGCACCCCCTATTGACAAAAGGTTAAATCTTACCTGTACAAATATAAGCTATTTCCCGGGGGCGTAAAGTCCCAGTTAATAACCTATTATTTTGTGTCAGAGGACTTTTAAAGTTAATATCTCGTATCTTACTCCGCTATATTAGGTTTCCTCTCTCGTGGAACCTCTTGTCTATAGATTCGGCTCAGATTTATAGATCTTAGTTTCCCTCTCCACCTTTTTTGATACTTCTTTCAGTATTGAATAGTGCAGTCATCTTGCCCGAACAGAACCACCCTTCCTTCTCACAAAGCCTATTTAGGTATGTCTTTTGAATTAATGGCTGTCCTATTTGCACAACACGACTGCACCCGTCAACACCTGTTTCAGTATCTCGCTTAGTCTCGGACTTGCCTCTCATGACTAAGATTATTAGTTTAAATTATGGCAGTGCACCTTGCCCCAGGTCTTTTGCGGACCTGTCTCTGTGTATCGGTCATACAAAACCCCTTGGATCTGTTTGGAATAGCAAAGGTCCTATTATTGATAAATTCTAAACATTTTAGAACATTAAATCAAGGATAACTTAAATCATTCCCCCCAGAATCGAGAATATAGGCTACTGACCTTGTCGCTGACTGGGAAAAGCAATGTTCATTGGATTCTCGTCACCACCTCTGTCGTGTACCAGTTCACCACTGGCCTGAAATAAACCCTCAATTCAGAGGTCAGGTCTTTGTCTTACGGATCCTGGATCCGCCCGTGCACGGTTTTCAGCAGTTTCTTGGAACGACAGAGGCAGATCTTGAGATCCGGCTCGAAGGACCACATTTTTAAAGGAATTTTGATTCCTGTTTATTAACCAATTCAATTAAAACACTCTGCCCATAAATAAGAATTTGTAAGATAATTATCAGCATAAAATGGACAGATACCAGTCTTAAAATCAATCAATAGCGTTTATTCTCGAGAGTACTGAATCATAGTACAATTTACATCAGGTTATATAATAAAGATGATGTCATAGGTTTTAATGTCCAACCTCCTCTCGGATACAATGGCAATACAGTTCGAGTTCTCATTACTGTCTGCCACCTGTTAAACTATCTACAACCAACTCAAGGTCTTTCCCCTCCCTGGGTAGAGACATCATTCTAGCCTGTCTGAAGATAAACCCATTCTTTCTAACAAGGAACACATAACATTCAACATTTATGAGTTATAATTCTAAGTCAAATGTATACATATTTTAGTCATTAAACACAAAAATCCCGTAACATATATGCATAGTCACTTTAACTACATACTACCCCAATTGGCCCGACCAACCAGTGCTCCCGCACATTGACTAACGGGCTATCTGCATTGTGTCCCGGCACCAACCACCCGCTAACCCCTCTTTACGCTACTGCTACTCTCTGTTCATCATATATGCATAGTCACGTTAACCATATCTACATGTACATACTACCTCAATCAGCCTGACTGTTTTTATTTCTTTACTTACCTATTGTTCACCTAATACCTTTTTTGCACTATTGGTTAGAGCCTGTAAGTAAGTATTTCACTGTAAGGTCTACACCTGTTGTATTCGGCGCACGTGACAAATAAACTTTGATTTGATCTCAAGTCCTTTTGTTCACCTGACCTAGAATTCCTTACAATCCTTACTTAATTCCTTACACTCGTGCGGGCAATACACTGGATCACTGCTACTCTAACTTCCGCAATGTATACAAGGCCCTCCCCCGCCCTCCCTTCGGCAAATCTGACCATGACTCCATTTTGCTCTTACCGTCCTATAGGCAGAAACTCAAACAGGATGTACCCGTGACTAGAACTATTCAACGCTGATCTGTCCAATTGGAATCCACATTTTAAGATTGTTTTGATCACCTGGACTGGGAAATGTTCCAGGCAGCCTCAGAGAATAACATCGATGTATATGCTGATTTGGTGAGTGAGTTTATAAGGAGGTGTATTGGAGATGTTGTACCCACTGTGACTATTAAAACATACCCTAACCAGAAACCGTAGATAGATGGTGGCATTCGTGCAAAACTGAAAGCGAGAACAACTGCATTTAACCATGGAAAGATGACTAGGAATATGGCCAAATATAAACAGTGTAGTTATTCCCTCCGCATGGCAATCAAACAAGCGAAATGTCAGTATAGGGACAAAGTGGAGTCGCAATTCCCTCTCCTTCTCTGTGGCCGACGTGAGTAAGACATTTAAACGTGTTAACCCTCACAAGGCTGCCGGCCCAGACGGCATCCCTAGCCGCGTCCTCAGAGCATGCGCAGACCAGCTGGCTGGTGTGTTTACGGACATATTCAATCTCGACCTATCCCAGTCTTCTGTCCCCACATGCTTCAAGGTGGTCACCATTGTTCCTGTACCCAAGAAGGCAAAGATAACTGAACTAAATGACTATCACCCCGTAGCACTCACTTCTGTCATCATGAAGTGCTTTGAGAGACTAGTCAAGGATCATATCACCTCCACCTTACCTGCCACCCTAGACCCACTTCAAATTGCATACCACCCCAATAGGTCCACAGACTATGCAATTGCCATCACACTGCCATATCCCATCTGGACAAGAGGAATACCCATGTAAGAATGCTGTTTGTTGACTACAGCTCAGCATTCAACACCATAGTACCCTCCAAGCACATCATTAAGCTTGAGGCCCTGGGTCTCAACCCCGCCATGTGCAATTGGGTCCTGGACTTTATGACGGGCCGCCCCCAGGTGGAAGGTAGGAAACAACATCTCCACTTCACTGATCCTCAACACTGGGGCCCCACAAGGTTGAATGCTCAGCCCCCTCCTGTACTCCCTGTTCACCCATGACTGCGTGGCCATGCATGCCTCCAACTCAATCATCAAGTTTGCAAACGACACAACAGTAGTGGGCTTGATTACCTACAACGATGAGACAGCCGACAAGGAGGAGGAGGAGAGGCCACTCGGAGTGTGGTGTCAGGAAAATAACCTCACACTCAACGTCAACAAAACAAAGGAGATGATCGTGCACTTCAGGAAATAGCAAAGGGAGCAACACCCTATTCACATCGACGGAACAGCAGTGGAGAAGGTGGAAAGTTAAGTTCTTCAGCGTACACATCACAGACAAACTGAAATGGTCAACCCACACAGACAGCGTGGTGAAGAAGGCGCAACAGCGCCTCTTCAACCTCAGGAGGCTGAAGAAATTTGGCTTGTCACCTAAAACCCTAACAAACTTTTACAGATGCACAATTGAGAGCATCCTGTCGGGCTGTATCACCACCTGGTACGGCAACTGCACCGCCCACAACCGCAGCGCTCTCCAGAGGGTGGTGCGGTCTGCACAATGCATCACCGGGGGTCAACTACCTGCCCTCCAGGACACCTACAGCACCCAATGTTACAGGAAGGCCAAAAAGATCATCAAGGACAACAACCACCTGAGCCACTGCCTGTTCACCCTGCTACTATCCAGAAGGCGAGGTCAGGACATGTGCATCAAAGCTGGGACAGAGAGACTGAAAAACAGCTTCTATCTCAACAGCCATCACTGACACAGAGGCTGCTGCCTACATACCTACTCAAAATCATTGGCCACTTTAATGAATGGATCACTAGTCACTTTAATAACGCCACTTTAATAATGTTTACATATCTTGCATTACTGTACTCTATGCCATCTTGCTTATGCCGCTCATCCATATATTTATTTGTACATATTCTTATTCCATCCCTTTACTTTACTTGTACACACAAATCTGTTGTTGTGGAACTGTTAGATTACTTGTTAGATATTACTGCACTGTCGTTACTAGAAGAACAAGCATTTCGCTACACTCGCATTAACATCTGCTAACCATGTGTATGTGACCAATAACATTTGATTTGATTTGATAGCTGACTGCGAGCCAAGCCTAAATCGCCCAACCTCACTAATGCTCTTGTGGCTGAATGGAAGCAAGTCCCTGCAGCAATGTTCCAACATCTAGCGGAAAGTCTTCCCAGAAGAGAAGAGGCTATTATAGCAGCGAAGGGGTGGCCAACTCCATATTAATGCCCATGATTTTGGAATCAGATATTCGGCAAGCAGGTTTCCACATACTTTTGGTCATGTAGTGTATGTCTGAATGCCAAGTCATGTTCATATAATCCCAGACAAATTACTGCAGTTTAAGACCATCCATAGAACATCCTATACCAGTGAAACTGAATATATGCTCTCAGAAACATAATTCCACTGCTGGAAGTGTAAAAAGACAAAAGGGGACATATTTGCATATGCTATGATTCTGGCTGAATTATGGCAAAGAGTATGTTCTTTTTTCTCAGCACGTCTACAGATTCTCCCTTCTCCCTGTTTTTGTTTGCTTGGAAATGTAGATACTAGAGACTGTTATCAGAAGAAACTGTGTAACCTAGCATTTATAGCGGCTAAGAAAAGCATGGCCATTAATTGGAAGGTTGGTTATGCTCCCACAATATCACAATGGATGAAAGAAATGTCAAATGATGTATCACTAGATTTGATTTATTACAAGATTGAGGATATACTGTGCAACTTTCTTAGCGTTATATTGAATAGCCTACTATATGACAAAAGGGGTCTGTATTGAAAACGTTTTTTTTGTCGAGCAGTGGCAAATAAAACATTTTGTTTCATGGCTCACGACACACGTGTGTGATTTGCACCTGTCTCAGTGGACTAATTCATTGAGGAGGCTACGGTAAAAGAATATTGTGATTGTGGCTCAGATGCACAAGGCACGTCTCTCTACAGAATGCGCTCTCTCCTGCCATTTCGTGGGTATTCATTGTTTCGTAACTTCATTGTGTGCATTGTTTGCTGACTATCAATCCCCCATTACATACATCACCAGTAGTAGCCTACATTTACGTTTAATTCTCATAATTTCTAATCTGCAATGTTTATGGTTATGGTCATTTCTGTTAATGCATTCAATATATTATTATTACAGTAATTCACCATTGTCATTGTCAGAGTGGACGTGTTTTGCAGAACTCACAACCTAGGCTACACTTGTGAGATACAAGTTTTTGTTTATTTCATTACATTTACTAGTTGTCAATTTATTCATCATCTTTTGTTTGAAACGCTCCTGTCAGTGTTAAAACTTCTTCGGGATCGGTGTCCCTTCCACGGGACGGTTGAGCTAACGTAGGCTAATGCGATTAGCATGAGATTGTAAGTAACAAGAAAATTTCCCAGGACATAGACATATCTGATATTGGCAGAAAGCTTAAAATCTTGTTAATCTAACTGCACTGTCCAATTTACATTAGCTATTACAGTGAAATAATACCATGCTATTGTTTGAGGAGAGTGCACAATTTTGAACATGAAAAGTTATTAATAAACAAATTAGGCACATTTGGGCAGTCTTGATACAACATTTTGAACAGAAATGCAATGGTTCATTGGATCAGTCTAAAACGTAGCAAATACACTGATGCCATCTAGTGGCCAAAATCTAAATTGCACCTGGGCTAGAATAATACATTACGGCCTTTCTCTTGCATTTCAAAGATGGAACAAAAAAAAATACAAAAGAACAGTTGTTTTTTTCTTTGTATTATCTTACACCAGATCTATTGTGTTATATTCTACTACATTCATTTTACATTTCCATAAACTTCAAAGTGTTTCCTTTCAAATGGTACCAAGAATATGCATATCCTTGCTTCAGGCAGTTAGATTTGGGTATGTCATTTTAGGCAAAAATTGAAAAAAAGGGGATAATCCTGAAGAGGTTTTAAGTAAGGATGCGCACCTGATTACGCATATAGAAGTAGCACTAGTCTACCTGGCCTGTGCACAAATATTGGCCTATGAATGTGCCCATTTGGGGATGTCTGACAGTATTTCTGATTGTCTTTACTCACCACCACTAATAAGCTTTGGAGCTTCTCAAAGTAATTTTCTTCACCTCAAACAGCAAGTAAACAAAGTCTGTTTTAAGAATGAGATGAGAATGACAATAGTTCCTCAAAGTATTTGCACAATATTTCCATATCTCTTCCCCTTTCGATAACCGCTCCGCATGAAAGGGAAAAATGTAATGCTCTGATCCAGTGGAAACGTCATAAAATACCTGAATACTTCTTATCCCTTGCACAAATAGCCTACAGCTGTGTCTGTTCCGAGCTCACTGGCATAGCAAACTCAGACCAGAATATTTTATACAATGTTTCAAGTTTGCTGGCATGAGTTTTGGGGCGACCCAATTGATAGTTGATACAATGTTTCAAGATCGTTGCAGACAGGCTATGCGTAGCCAGTTTGATTTATAGGATATTTATTCGTATCAAGATATTTTTTTACCTGCAGGCTGCAATGTTTTTGTGTTGGCTTTATGTAGGTTATTATTGGCGATGGCAATAAAAGTTACTTTTATACTTGTATAATTTTAATTAAGATATAATGTAGATTAACCACTTATAATACTCTTTGTATCTCAAAATCATTGTAAATGAAACTGTAACACGAAAATGTTCATATGAAAATCTTAACTGGCAGAAATGGTCAAATAAATTGGCACTCCAAATAGAAAAGGTTGCAACTTCAGGAGTATAATGGCAGAATCTGCGAAGGCCGGTGTTGTGCCGAAAACCCCCCCCTGCAAGAATCCCCCCTTGCGTTCTTCATTGCTGCGACTTGCTTGCTAGTTAAGATTTCTGCTCTTTACTTCGTTGTCAGTTTAGCCTACATTTCACTGATCTTAGTAGCAGAAAGCATTTGTCTGCAGCTTTCGTTTTGGCTATTTGTTTCAAATATATGTGGCGGGTCTGGCTTGTATGGCGCCCTGGGCGAACCCCCCCTTCAGTGCCCGCGCCCGCACCTTCACCACCCGGGCGATGCAAGATGCCGCCCGTACCTAAATCCGCTACTGATTTGTATTAGTCTATAAATAAATCTCTTTGACAAAATTCGTCATCTTTCCCATGTCTTATTCGACTAGTATTTTTGAAAGTGTTAGGATATTTCAGCAATAGTTCTGAAATGCTTATTGCTTGCCAACATTTGACTCACTCCTCTATGTTTCATATAACACACATACATTAATTATTCATTTCGGTTGCCTATCCTGACGTGAAGTTTGTTCTATAGAAAGTATTTGAGTCTGATGTGTACAACAAAAAGTATTTGACTCTAGCCACAAAATTAACGAAATTAGAAGGCTGCCGAAATCCTCCCCCCTTCTAATTTCCTTAATTTTGTGGCTAGAGTCAAATACTTTCTATAGAACAAACTTCACCCAAACGAAATGAATAATACATTTTTGTGTGTTGTATTAAACAGAGGAGGGAGTAAAATGTAGGCAAGCAATAAACATTTCAGAACAACCACTAGTCGAATAAGACATTGGAGAGATGACGAATTTTGGCAAAGAGATATATTTATAGACTAATACAATTGAAACAAACAGGCAAACCGTAAACTGCAGACATTACTAGTGCCTCCCCCGCGATCAAACCGCCATAAAAAAATGAAACGCAGCCTGACGTGATCATTGACAGCTGCCTTGAAGGACACAAATAAAAAAAAATGCTTTCTGCTACTAAGATCAGTGAAATGTAGGCTTAACTGACAACGGAGTGAAGAGCAGAAATCTCAATTTACAAGAAGCAAGTCGCAGCAATGAAGATTTGAGTGTGTGCGCGTTCGCGAGGGGGGATTCTGTCAGGAGGGAGATTTTCGGCACAACACCGGGAAAGCGACGTGGTCGAGATGTCAATACCTTAGTAATTGAAATGCAGTGTTCTCCCATCCTCGATAGCCACCTTTCACTGAGGATAGTCATGTGTATTGAATTCAGCTTTTTTTTGTCGGGGAAAAAGAATGCACACGTTTAAAAACAATATGCTACCAGTCCTCGGCAGAAAGTAGTTGTATTTTGTGGTTTATTTGAAAATACAAATTCGAAGTAGTCAAATATAGTTTATATAGAGTTTAAACTAAAAGGCAACTACGTTGTTTGACATTCAAATACAGGTCTCAGAAAACCAAATAATATCTTAAAGTATTTAGAATACCGCTCAGAAGACCAAATCATATTTGGAGGTATTTGAATGTAGGCAAATAATTTGAAAATAAAAAACTACAACAGTTAGTTGAATTAGTCTAAATATATGATCATAAGCACATGGTTTAGAGGGCTCTCAGATATGAATCTTAATATAGCCTATAGCCTAGAATTAAATATGAGGAACATGGAATCACCTCAACATTACAGTAGACTACTTTTGCTACTTCCAAATGACTAACAAATATGTTTTCATAATGAGTGAGACATAAGGTAATACAGTAACACTTGACATCAAGTTCGTATACATGTGTAGTAACTTATTACAATAGCAACATTGTTACATAGGCTTTTGGAAATTGCTTTATAATAGCATAATAATGGAGTTTTTACATAAGTGGAATAAGGAAGTCACCATTCCTCAGGTACAGTAGCTAAAAACTCAAAGCTCATTTGCCATACAATTAAAATCCATTTACAAAAGTATTATGGAACATCCTAATAAAATGTTGCTCCAAAAGTAATTTGTTTT
Organism: Salvelinus sp. IW2-2015; assembly: GCF_002910315.2. Taxonomy (NCBI): domain Eukaryota; kingdom Metazoa; phylum Chordata; class Actinopteri; order Salmoniformes; family Salmonidae; genus Salvelinus; species Salvelinus sp. IW2-2015. Next base: position 2,734,149 of record NC_036873.1, read on the forward strand.
ATTACACAGGCACAATGACAGTTTAACGTTGAGTATTACTGAGAATGCTAATAGTAACAAGATATGTATATTTAGCATTGAAAGTAAACTAGATATCCCAAAACTGCCTTCTTGAATCAACTACAGCGAAGGTAGGTGGAAAATCATTTTAGTTTGTATTCTGAGTAATCTATCTATTTAAAGATGGTATATTGTGCTCGAAACAACAACACTTACCTTCAGATGGACGTAGAGGTTCGAAGTTGTTTTTGCTAAGCATTCAACTTGCCATTTGCAATGTTTGCAAATGGGTTTGAATTACTCTGCAGTATTTTCAGTTATCATAAAATGTATCGCAGCTTTGAACATTTCAGTGGCATGTTGAAAGAGTCATACAGTAGTTGAGCGTCAATGTATTTATACTTATCTGTACAAAATATCATTGGTTAATTGGTATGACTTGATTTTGTACACCTAGGACAGGGCTGCCCTACCCTCTTCCTGGAGATCTACTGTCCTGTAGGTTTTCAGTCCAACCCTAATTTAGCATTTCAGATTCAGCTAGTTAAGGTCTTGTTGATCAGCTAATTAGTAGAATCAGGTGTGTTAAATTAGGGTTTGACTGAAAACTCACAGGACAGTAGATCTCCAGGAAGAGGGTTGGGCAGCCCTGACCAAGGGCAATGGACATTCAGGAGAATGGACATTTATGAAATGTTCAGATATAAATTGATTGTGTAGATCAAATGACTTTCAAGTATATTGGAATAGTATAGAAGATCGTGTGTGCTCTATTCATTCGATCTTCAACATGCAGTTCCAGATACAGTTATACTTTAATGGCTTATTGCAAACAGGCTGCATGTTTTAGATTTTTTTAAAATATTGTACAGGCTTCCTTCATTTCACTCTGTCATTTAGGTTAGTATTGTGGAGTAACTACAATATTGTTGCTCCATCCACAGTTTTCTCCTATCACAGCCATTAATTTCTGTAACTGTATTAAAGTCACCATTGGACTCATGGTGAAATCCCTGAGTGGTTTCCTTCCTCTCCGGCAACTGGGTGTATTGACACACCATCCAAAGTGTAATTAATAACTTCACCATGCTCAAAGGGATTTTCAATGTCAGTAAAACATTTTTTTTGTTTTTATATAAACAATAGGGGGCACATCTTTGCGAGGCATTGGGGGGGGAAAAAACTCTGGTCTTTGTGGTTGAATCAGTGTTAAAAACTCAATGCTAGACTGAGGAACCTTACAGATAATTGTATGTGTGGGGTACAGAGACGAGGTAGTAATTGAAAAATAATGTTACACTAATATTGCATGCAACTTATTGTGACATGTTAAGAGCTACAGGCAGTTTGATTTGGATGTCATTTTAGGCTAAAATTGAAAAAGGGTACAATCCAAACGTTTACTACTCTACTTATTTAAGCTTGCCATAACAAAATGGGTTGCATACTTGACAAGAACTTTCAGCTTTTCATTTTTAATATGTAAAAATAAAAAATTCCACTTTGACATGGAGTATTGTGTGTAGGCCAGTGACACAACATCTCAATTAAATCTATTTTAAATTCAGGCTGTAACACAACACAATGTGGAAAAAGTCAAGGGGTGTGAATACTTTCTAATTAGGCACTGTACAACCCTGCCATTAGTTGAAGACAGACAATCCAATAGTTTCAGAAAAGTAGTAACTTCCTGAGATCTGTATTAAATATTTTTTTAAGTAGTTGCTTTCTGAGATCTGTATTCAAAATAGTTTTAAAAAGTAGTGATTTTTTGGGATCTATATTCAAATAATTGTAGTCATCTCCAAAGTAACTTTTTTCCTCTGACAAATAGTTACTTTCGGGGAACAAATAGTTACTTTCCATAAAGCATAGTTAAAACTATAGTTATCCCAGATCTGTATGCTACTTGTCTCACACAACTAAATTAGTTTTTATCACTTTACACATTTATTTATTTTGGGATCCACCCCTGTAAACGTCACTTGCCTGATGACGCACAAGTGGAGAAGGTGAGTCGATTTTAAAACAAGCTCATTTTCATCCACGTTCGCTCTCCTCGATTACCTTTTTCAAAAGGAGGCGAGAGAGGACAGAAGACAGAGGACGCAGAAGTTGAGATAATCCAAATGAGAAAAGGCCATGATCAGTATCTTTCAAGCTCAGTACAGACATTACCCTAACTGACCTAAAAAGAATGGCCACACTGCTACGATTTCTCCCCATTGTGGACACTCCTATGTTTGATAAGGTTACTCTGGAAGGAGAAGCTCTTGTAACATAGTTTGCACTTGAAGGGCCTCTCCTTGGTGTGAACGGTCTGGTGCTTCTTCACATAGTTCGCCTCAGCGAAGCGCTTCCCACACGTGGGGCAGGCGTACGGCTTGTCGGCGTCTGTCCTAAAACTCGGCCTCCCACGTTGTGACCCAATGACACCAGAGGAGGTAGAAGCAGGAGCCACCACCCTCAGGTGGTTAGTGTTTGAGCTCCCTCCTTGAACTCTAGCCATTGTTTGGGTGTTGTTGGGATTGTCTGCAGTGTTATAGGCTAGGTACCTCTCATGGTGAACGCCCATCCTGACCCTGTCTGTATTGGTGAGGTAATCCTGAGGTAACCGAGGAAGGCTAGACCCAGGTCCAGGCTTTCTATGAACCCAGTCACCAGGCATTAGAGGAGATCTTGAAGGAGAAAGACTTCCTGTTAGACTCCCACTAGGCGGGTCTCCCACCACTCTATGTGAAGGCTGAAGCCCAGGATGACCTGCTCTGTTCATCATGGATACTGTGGTGTTTGTATCATAGGAACAGGAGGGTCTATCTCTATCAGCCCCAGGCCCTGCTCCCTCCCTGCACTGAGACTGTGAAGACAAGAGCCTAAATTGCTGATTGGATCCCTGACTGGAGCCTCTGTCTCTCTGATGACGACTAGGACTGAGGGTGTTGAGTCCACCTGTCCACTCGTTGTGTTCTGTGTGGTGGTGGGGTCTCTGTCCTTCGTGGTTGGGTCCTGGTTCCGACTCGCGAAGGAAGAGCGACGGCTCCTGATCCAGTGTCCTGATCCGGGGCCAGGGTTTGTGACCACCCGCTTCAGAGGTCCAGTCTCTCCCGCCAGTAACACCAGATATCAGCAGGTCCTCATGGACTGCAGACTGTAAACACAAATTGAACAGAAAAGCATAAAGGTTTATATAAGAAACTCTCTGCTGTACACAGAAACATGACATGATAGTAAAAATAACCACAGTCAAGGCCATCTATAACACCGTGATTCAAGTAGCTAACAATATGGAGCCTTGGAGTTTATTAGAAAAAATGTCCATGTGTTGATTAAAAAAAATGAAGTATAATGTTTTGGCTTGACTGAGATAAGGGAAACTCAGTCCCTGCAATGACACAAAAGAACCAAGTCAGTCAGAACAGAGTCAATGTTGTATTTAATTTCAACAAAATGGTCATACACTCACACAGTGAAGTACAGTATTTTAATTGTACAAAACAACATGTGACAAGTAGAATAACTTCACTATGGTAACACTTGACTTTTTCTGTAAATCTTGGACCCTTGCTTTGACAAAATTTATTTTAGAATACTTTGGAAAAGGTTCAACATTAGACACATCTTCACTACTTCATGTCAAGTAAACATGAATTAAGGCACTATCATTTCCTCATTATAAAACACCAGCATCAAACAGGACAAGGTTCACTTTACATCAGTGAAGCACTTTTAGAGACACCATCACACCAACCATCACCATATCATCTACTCTGCCTCATACTCATTATTTCCTCAATTCACCTCATTCAGTTTCCCTACTACATCCAAAACAAACAGAATTAACTACAAACTAACTAATACTACATTACATGTCACTACACATGGGCGGTGTGCATTTTCTGCTGGTGTATCCTGAGGTAGCTCCTCTCTGAGAACCTCTTCTCACAGTGCGTACAGACGAACGGGCTCTTTTGTGTGGATCTTCAGGTGCATCTTCAGCTGGTGCGAGAACCTCTTCTCACACTGGGGCAGCTCTAGGATTTCTCCCTTGTGTGGACTCTCTGGTGCCTCTTCAGGTTGGATGAGTGTGAAAAACTAGCCTTGCACAGGTGGCAGCCAAATGGTTTCTCCCCTGTGTGGACCCTCTGGTGCCTCTTTAGGCTGGACAAGTGTGAAAAACAGGCCCGGCACAGGTGGCAGCTGAACGATGTCTCTGCTGTGTGCATCCTCTGGTGGATCTCCACCTGTTTAGGAAAACTGAAAGTTTTCCCACAGAATGAACACGGGAAGCGCTTCTCTTTGACACCGGATCTACTGATAGTGTTACTACTACTGTCATTTGTCAATAGGTTTGTGTAGCCATTTAGTGATGAGGCACTGGCATTGTCTGAGGTCTGGTTTAACATTAGGAGAGTGTGAGGAGGATGAAGGCCAGGGATTGTCTGTGTTGTCACAGGGTCCATGTTCCAGTTGATAGATCCTATAGAAGGCAAGCTGAAGGCAGCATCTGTTAGCATCTGAGGCGTCATCAGTCTCTCTGAATCACAACTATAGGAGCAGGATGGAGCATCGCTAGCCAAGTCTGTGTCTGTTGTCTTACGGACACCTCCCCGTCCCCGCAGACCAAATCTAAGCCTCGCCCTGGTCTCAGACAGTCTGTTGTCATGGAGACTAATTTTGGTTGTTGTTTTGTGTTCCACTGTCTGTTTCTGGTTGTGGTTAACAGTGTTGTTCCCCAGCCCAGAGTTGAGGACGCTGTCCCATCCACTGACCTCCACTATGTCGCCTCTGTTCCTGACCTGCTCAGTGATGTTGACCCCTGGGCCCTTGGCTGCATCCGCCTGGATCTGGGAATCCAATATGGCTCCCCAGTCTCCTCTGTTAGCCTCCAGCCAACCACCTGCAGGAAGAGGTTACAAAGTAGACTTTACAAACATGGTAGAGAACTCTACATATGTATTTATTAGGGATCCCCATTAGCTGCTGCACTTCCTGGGGTCCAAACACATTAAGGCACTTACATCACACATAAAACAAAAGCTAAAACAGTACATCATATAACATTATTACACCACTATATATCTACAATACAAAATGTATAATACCACCATACAACAATATTACAATGTATGTGTGTGTAGAGTATGTGTGCTAGCGTGTGCGTATGCGTGTGTCTGTACCTGTGTGTCTTCACAGTCCTCACTATTCCATAAGGTGTATTTATCTGTTTAAAAAATATATATAATTCTACTGCTTGCATCAGTTACCTGATGTGGAATAGAGTTCCATGTAGTCATGGCTCTATGTAGTACTGTGCACCTCCCATAGTTTGTTCTGAACTTGGGGACTGTGAAGAGACCTCTGGGGGCATGTCTTGTGGGGTATGCATGGGTGTCCTAGCTGTGTTCAAGTAGTTTAGACAGCTCGGTGCATTCAGCTTGTAAACACTTCTTACAAAAACAAGTAGTGATGAAGTCCATCTCTCCTCCACTTTGAGCCATTAGAAATTGACATGCATATTATTAATGCTAGCTCTCTGTGTACATTTAAGGGCCAGCCGTGCTGCCCTGTTCTGAGCCAATTGTAACTTTCCTAAGTCCTTCTGTGGCACCTGACCATACGACTGAACAGTAGTCCAGGTGGACTTGCCTTGTTGATAGTGCTAAGGCAGAGCAGCGCTTTATTATGGACAGACTGTTGTATCAACACGTGGCATGTCATTAGTAAATATAGAAAAGTAAGGGGCCGAAACAGCTCTCCTGGGGAATTCCTGATTCTACCTAGTTTATGTTGTAGAGGCTTCCATTAAAGAGCACCCTCTGTGTTCTGATAGAGAGGTAACTCTTTATCCACAATATAGCAGGTGTAAAGTCATAACACATATGTTTTTCCAGCCGCTATGATCGATAATGTCAAAAGCCACACTGAAGTCTAACAAGACAGCTCCCACAATATTTTTATCATAAATTTCTCACAGCTAATCATTAGTAATTTGTGTAAATGCTATGCTTGTTGAATGTCCTTCCCTATAAGTGTGCTGAAAGTCTGTTGTCAATTTGTTTACTGTAAAATAGCATTGTATCTGGCACCCCCAAAAAAATTCAAAAAGTTTACTAAGTGTTGGTAACAGGCTGATTGGTCGGCTATTTGAGCCAGTAAAAGGAGCTTTATTATTCTTTGGTAGCGGAATGACTTTTGCTTCCCTCCAGACCTGACACACTTTCTAGTAGGCTTAAATTGAAAACATGGCAAATAAGAGTGGCAATATCATCCATTATTATTCTCAGTCATTTAACCTCCAAGTTGTCATACCCCGGGGGCTTGTCATTTTTGATAGAACACAATATTTTCACCACTTCCACACTCACTTTAGGGAATTCAAAATTACAATGCTTGTCTTTCATAATTTGGCCAGTTATACTTGGATGTGTAGTCTCGGCATTTGTTGCTGGCATGTCATGCCTAATCTTGCTAATCTTTCCCCCAAAAATTATCATTCAAGTAGTTGGCAATATAATGTAATGAATGAGCCATCTGTTTCAGTGAATGATTGAGCTGAGTTTTCCTTTTTGCCCAACATTTTATTTAAGGAGAAGTATATCTTTAATTCTGTGCATAACACTTGTATCTTTTATCAAAGTTTATGATGAGTATTTCTCTAAATTGATGTGGCTCTCTGCAAATTCGCCGGATGTTTTCGAGGCACACCATTACTGAAAATAATGCGCCAATGTAAACTGAGATTTTTGGATATAAATATGAACTTTATCGAACAAAACATACATATATTGTGTAACATGAAGTCCTATGAGTGCCATCTGATGAAGATCAAAAGGTTAGTAATTCATTTTCTCTATTTCTGCTTTTTGTGACTCCCCTCTTTGGCTGGAAAATGGCTATATGTTTTTTTGTGACTAGGCTCTGACCTAACATAATCATATGGTGTGCTTTCGCTGTAAAGCCTTTTTGAAATCGGACACGATGGGTAGATTAACAAGGAGTTAAGCTTTAATTTGGTGTATTGCACTTGTGAATGTATGAAAGGTAAATATTTCAAAAAAATATTTTTGAATTTCGCGCTCTGCCTTTTCAGCGGATGTTGTCGAGGGGTTCTTATTAAGGTGCCCCAAAGCTTTTTACTATCATTCTTTATATCATTTATCTTTGTTTCATAGTACAGTTTCTTCTTTTTATTCAGTTTAGTCACATTTGCAGTATGTTTGCCAATCGGTTGTGCAGCCAAACCTATTTGCCATTCCTTTTGCCTCATCCCTCAAAACCATAACATTTTTCAATTCCTCATCAATCCAAGGGGATTTAACAGTTTTTACAGTCACTTTCTTAATGGGTGCATACTTATTAGTAACTGGAATAAGAAATTTCATAAATGTGTCAAGTACAGTGTCTGGTTGCTCCTCATTACACACAAGCAAATATTCTTTACATCAACAACATACAAATCACTACAAAACTCTTATACACCCTATTTGGCCCAGCCTTTGGAACTTTGGTTTTCCTAGATATGGCTACTATATTGTGATCACTACATGCAATGGATTTGGATACTGCTTTAAAACAAATGTCGGGGGCATTAGTAAAGATGTGATCAATACATGTTGAAGATTATATTCCTGTGCTGTTTGTAACTACCTTGGTAGGTTGACTGATGGCAGGGACTGGTTACAGTTTGAAGCTTTTTCTTGAGTGGGTAGCTTGATGAGAGCCAGTCAATATTGAAATTACCCAGAAAATACACCTCTCTGTTGATATCACATACATTATCAAGCATTTCACACATATTATCCAGATATTGACTGTTAGCAGATGGGGGTCTATAGCAGCTTCCCACAAGAAGGGGCTTTAGGTGAGGCAGATGAACCTGTAGCCATATTACTTCAACAGTATTTAACATGAGATCTCTCTAAGCTCTACAGGAATGTGGTTCTGAATATAGACCGCAACACCGCCCCATTGGCATTTCTGTCTTTTCTGTAGATGTTATAACCATGTATTGCTACCACTGTATCATCAAAGGTATTATCTACGTGAGTTTCAGAGTCAAAATATGAATGTCATCTGTTACTAGCAAGTTATTTATTTCATGAACCTTGCTTCTTAATGTGGGCTATTTTCAGCACTTTTCTGGGAAGCTTATAAGTAGACATGACAACGTTATTTATGTTTGAGTTGATAGTGCAGGGTGAGCTGCACACAGTGGACTTCCTACTAGGGCACACCTCAGTGCTAAGAGTAGAACTCTGGTTCATAGGCACATGATTACAGAATACAATAGCTGTAGGATGAACAGATGCACTCAGGGCAGTTAGAGGGACATGAATTAAGTTACTTATGACTGACAACACCCCTGGGACAATGTACATTTGCAGCAGCACTACGACAACTCAGCAACACAATGGTAGGGATTATCTACACTGGACTTGGGTCATTGATAAGTCAATGTTTTTTGAGTCAAGTTCATACATTATAATGTGTATGTTTTTCTATGTAAACATAAGTTCTATTGATTTCATGAATGAAGAAAATGAATAACGATAGCCAGGCACATCACTATTCCCATTGAATATCTATTACTGTACAGTATGTAGCCTATACAGTGCCTTCAGAGAGTATTCACACCCCTTGAGATTGTGTGTCACTGGCCTACACACAATACCCCACAATGTCAAAGTGGAATTATGTTTTTAGACATTTTTACAAATTCATAAAAAATTCTAAACTGAAATATCTTGAGTTAATAAGTATTCAACCATTTTGTCTAAATAAGTTCAGGAGTAAAATAGTAAAAATGTGCTTAACAAGTCACATAATAAGATGCTTGGACTCACTGTGTGAAATAATAGTGTTTAACATGACTCATCTCTGTACCCCACACATTCAATTCTCTGTAAGGTCCCTCAGTCGAGCAGTGAATTTCAAACACAGATTCAACCACAAAGACCAGGGAGGTTTCCAATGCCTCACAAAGAAAGGCATCTATTGGTAGATGGATAAACAAAAAAGCAGAAATTGAATATCCCCTTAAATAAATGGAATAGAGCTAAGCACAGTCAAAATCCTAGAGGAAAACCTGGTTCAGTCTGCTTTCCATTGGGAGACAAAATCACCTTTCAGCGGGACTTACCCAGAAAGGCTCACGGCTGTAATAGCTGCCAAAGGTGATTCTAGGATGTATTGACATAGCGGTGTGAATATTTGTAATTTAGATATTTCAGATTTTTATTTTATTTTTTACTCTAAAAACATGTTTTCACTTTGTCATTATGGGGTAGTGTGTGTAAATGGATGAGGATGTTATTTAATACATTTTGAATGCAGGTTGTAACACAACAAATGTGGAATAAGTCAAGGGGTATGAATACTTTCTGAAGGCACAGTATGTATTTCTCCCTTACCTTGCTCCCCCATCTTTAGTCCACTCAGCAGATCAATGCTCTCTGGTTCGTCTTCTATCGTCTCCTCTTTGACTAGCAGCAGATCAGGCTTCCCATCCTCCATGTCTACTGACTGTAAGAGATACAGAGTGAGAGGATGTTGGATCAAGAAATCTGATATGAGCACCCTGCTATGGAGCATCTTCTGATTGGGCAATGAGGGATTGCTATGAGTACTATGCAAACATGTTAGTTAATTTGACTCTTTATAAGTTTTATAAATTCAAAGGCATGGTCAAGACCTGGGCCCGTATTCACAAAGCATCAGAGTAACAGTGCTGATCTATGATCAGGTCCCCACCTACCATTAGAGGTCGACCGATTAATCGGAATGGCCGATTAATTAGGGCTGATTTCAAGTTTTCATAACAATCGGAAATCTGTATTTTTGGACACCGTTTTTTTTTTTTTTTTTACACCTTTATTTAACTAGGCAAGTCAGTTAAGAAACACATTCTTATTTTCAATGACGGCCTAGGAACGGTGGATTAACTACCTTGTTCAGGGCCAGAACGACATATTTTTACCTCGTCAGCTCGGGATTCAATCTTACAAACTTACGGTTAACTAGTCCAACGCTCTAACCACCTGCCTCTCATTGCACTCACGAGGAGCCTGCCTGTTACGTGAATGCAGTAAGAAGCCAAGGTAAGTTGCTAGCTAGCATTAAACTTATCGTATAAAAAAACAACAAGCAATCATAATCACTAGTTAACTACACATGGTTGATGATATTACTAGTTTATCTAGCGTGTCCTGCGTTGCATATAATCGATGCGGTGCACATTCGCGAGAAAAGGTACCTAACCATAACATCACTGCCTTTCTTAAAATCAATACACAAGTATATATTTTTAAACCTGCATATTTAGTTAATATTGCCTGCTAACATGAATTTCTTTGTGTCACTTCTCTTTGCAACAGAGTCAGGGTATATGCAGCAGTTTGGGTCACCTGGCTCGTTGCGAACTGTGTGAAGACTTCCTAACAAAGACAGCCAACCTCGCCAAACGGGGGATGATTTAACAAAAGCGCATTTGCGAAAAAAGCACAATCGTTGCACGACTGTACCTAACCATAAACATCAATGCTTTTCTTAAAATCAATACACAGAAGTATAATTTTTTAAACCTGCATATTTAGCTAAAAGCAATCCAGGTTAGCAGGCAATATTAACCAGGTGAAATTGTTCACTTCTCTTGCGTTCATTGCACGCAGAGTCAGGGTATATGCAACAGTTTGGGCCGCCTGGCTCGTTGCGAACTAATTTGCCAGAATTTTACGTAATTATGACATAACATTGAAGGTTGTGCAATTGTAACAGGAATATTTACACTTATGGATGCCCCCGTTAGATAAAATACGGAACGGTTCCGTATTTCACTGAAATAATAAATGTTTTGTTTTCGAGATTATAGTTTCCGGATTCGACCATATTAATGACCTATGGCTTGTATTTCTGTGTGTTATTATGTTATAATTAAGTCTATGATATGATATAGCAGTCTGACTGAGCGATGGTAGGCACCAGCAGGCTCGTAAGCATTAATTCAAACCGCACTTTCGTGCATTTTGCCAGCAGCTCTGCTGTTTATGACTTCAAGCCTATCAACTCCCGAGATTAGGCTGGTGTAACCGATGTGAGATGGCTAGCTAGTTAGCGGGGTGAGCACTATTAGCGTTTCAAATGTCACTCGCTCTGAGATTTGGAGTAGTTGTTCCCCTTGCTCTGCATGGGTAACGCTGCTTCGAGAGTGGCTGTTGTCGATGTGTTCCTCGTTCGAGCCCAGGTATGAGCGAGGAGAGGGACAGAAGCTATACTGTTACACTGGCAATACTAAAGTGCCTATAAGAACATCCAATAGTCAAAGGTATATGAAATACAAATGGTATAGAGAGAAATAGTCCTATAATTCCTATAATAAATACAACCTAAAACTTCTTACCTGGAAATATTGAAGACTCATGTTAAAAGGAACCACCAGCTTTCATATGTTCTCATGTTCTGAGCAAGGAACTTAAACGTTAGCTTTCTTACATTATATTGCACTTTTACTTTCTTCTCCAACACTTTGTTTTTGCATTATTTAAACATGTTTCATTATTTATTTGAGGATAAATTGATTTTATTGATGTATTATATTAAGTTAAAATAAGTGTTCATTCAGTATTGTTGTAATTGTCATTATTACAAATAAAATATATATATATATTTTTTAAATCGGCAGATTAATCGGTATCGGCTTTTTTGGTCCTCCAATAATCGGTATAGGCATCGAAAAGCCATAATCGGTCGACCTCTAACCTATATAGTCATTCATTATGATCTAAAAAGGCAAAACTGATCCAGATCAGCACTCCCGCTCTGTGGATACGGGCCCTGACCTAATACCATACAGACAGTAGTTACAGTGGGCTCACTTCAGTGAGACTGTGTGTGGTCCTGTGCTGCTCAGATGGTTCCTCTGTGGGTTCAGGAGGTGGTGTAGTCTGGTTGTCCTCTATGACCATGGTCCCTTCTGGGTTCCACAGACCCTCCTCACAGCTCTCCTCCTTCACCAGCAGCACCTCTGGACCCTCTTCCTCCTGGAAGAGACAGGTGATACAGGTTACACAGACATACACTCCATCAGGTACGTACACACACACACACACACACACACAGATAATAAACACACTTTCAACATGGAGTCTTTACCCATCCCCACTAGGTTTGAGTCCTATACTGTAGTTACAGATTGACTTCATTGTTGTTAAAACCCATCATGGTGGACATAAATATTTTGTTGTGGGTAAAAACAAGTCAGCTATGATAAGTAAAAAGTCATCATCAGACAAACCTGACACAACTATTTTCACGTGTATAGTAGGTGTGTATTAGCGTGTAGGTATGTGTAGGTCTATTTAGTAAGTGTATATTGGTTATAATGCGCTGTCATGTTTATGCAGAATAGGGTGAGATGAGATGTGACGTATACTAAAGAGCGTCTCAATGAAAGTCTTGTAATGAAAAGCCCCATTTTGTGTTTATTAAACATTAAAAAAAAATATAAACCATATGAAAACCACACATAGATATGTATCTCTGCGTGCCTGGCAGACATCTCAGCTTGGATGTCAGCCCACCACCTCAAGCTCAATCTCGACAAGACAGAGCTGCCCATCTTCCCGGGGAAGGCCTGCCCGCTCCAAGACCTCTCCATCATGGTTGACAACTCCATGGTGTCCCTCTCCCAGAGTGCAAAGAACCTTGGTGTGACCCTTGACAACACCCTGTCATTCTCTGCTAAAATCAAAGCAGTGACTCGCTCCTGCAGGTTCATGCTCTACAACAGCCATAGAGTACGACCCTTCCTCATACAGGAAGCGGCACAGGTCCTAATCCAGGCTATGGTCTTCTCCCATCTAGACTCCAGCAACTTTCTGTTGACTGGGCTCCCTACTTGTGCCATCAAACCCCTGAAACTTATCCAGAACGCTGCAGCCCGTCCGGTATTTAACCTTCCCAAGTTCTTCCATGTCACCCCGCTCCTTGACACACCGCAGCAAGGGGAACTACCACTCCATACCTTCAGGCTATGGTCAAACCCTACACCCCAATCCGAGCACTCCGTTCTGTCACCTCTGGTCTCTTGGCCGCATCTGCTCAACCCAGTCTAAGCTCTTCTCTGTGAAGGCACCCCAATGGTGGAACGAGCTTAACGCTGAAGCTAGGACAGCAAAGTCTCTGCCCATCTTCCAAAGACGGCTGAGACCATACCTCTTCAAAGAGTATCTTAAATGAATGCCCCCCCCAAAAAATTGCAGACTATGTTGTGTGGCTGTCTGGATGAAGGTCGCTCTGGAAGAAAGCGAATGCAAAATGGCTAAAATGTCAATATAAAATGTCAACTAAAAATCTGCATGAACTTGATAAACTGCATAAATTGTCATTAAAATTAAGTTGTTGAATGGAAGTAATGAAATAGGCATTTGTGAACATCACAGCCTACAATTTCTGGATGAAACATTCTACCGAGGAATATTCAACACTGAAATCTGTTACTCCCGTTATTACAAATGCATCTGTGGATCTTTTTTGCTGACAACAAATCTTTGTCTTTAATGCAGGGTTTGATTTAAAGTCAGAAGCTATCGAGTGGAATGGTTACTTTCTATGTTATACAGTGGAATGCTTTATCTGCTGGTGTATATCATGAGGTACCTCCTCTCGGAGAACCTCTAACTGTAGTGCGTACAGGCAAACGGCCTTTCTCCAATGTGGACCTTCAGGTGCATCTTCAGCTGGGGCTGGTAGGAGAACCTCTTCTCACAATACGGGCAGCTGTAGACCCTCTGATGGATCTCCACCTTCTGGGGGCAGCTGAAGCCTTTATACAGAACATGCAGAGGAACCGTTTCTCTTTACTACTGCCTGATGTTGCTCCCCCTCCCAGAGCCTAGGCCCTTTGAGTTCAATAACTGATAGCAGTCATGTGAATCGGAAGGCCCTATTGACGTGGACACTGGGTCGCGACCCCTGAGCGTGTGTAAAAGGGAGTGGGTTGCAACATTTGGATTTGTCTCTAAGCTTTCCCTGTAATCTAAGAAATCTCTGCCTTGTGAGTGTCCTCCCCCTAAGTGAGTCTCGTCTGCATTCCATGTCAGAGGAGAATCACCTTCAACTTTCACAGTTGCTATCTATGACTACAACCTCCCCTTTCTTAGCTTGGCACCCTTCAGAATATACACTACTACGATACCGGTTCCAGTCCCCTCTAGACAGATCCGTCTGTGTCTCTAAACCCAAGGATATGTTGCCAGGGTCCATCTCTGTAGTGAAAGAAGACAGATCATCAACGCCAGTGACTAATGCGTTATCATCATAACGGGAATGAACCACCCTCTGGCTTGGGTGAAATATCGGTAAGTAGTTTGAGCCGGGAGCAGGACGGCAGCCCAGTCTCCCCAGCCCCAGTCTCTCTGGGTCTGATCTGTGGTCAGATACGGTGTGTAAGAGCCTGTGTTTTACAGTTAAAGTCTTGGTGTCGGTCTCTGACTTGAGGGCGTTAAACTGACCTCTGTGATGCTGCATCGGGACCTGGCCTGGGGCACGTTGGCAGGGGGCCCAGTGGCTACAGGGGGCACCACTCCAGGCGCTGCTCCAGTCTGGATGTCTCTGCTGTGCCGTAGGTCCTCCACTCTTTCAGACGTCTCCTGCTTCACCCCAGGACCTGCAGCCTCTGCAGACTGACACAAGAGAGGAGGTTATTACCGGTACATGAGTAAAATTGGAAAACAATGTTGTAGGGAAGTCTCACAAGCTCCCTTATGGCAGATAAATGAGGATGTACATATAAGTGAATAGCTGATGGGAGTCAGCTGAAATAATCTGGCCACATTTGTTGGACTGTAATTTTTATGTAATACTATTACACTAACCTCTATCACAATAACTTCCTGGGTTGAGGTTCCACTCCCCTCATCAACATTGATTGGTTGGTCATGTCTCCATGTATTGTGTTCCGCTGGCTTCACAAAGGTTCTGTGGCCTCCAGTGAGATGTCCTTCACCTTAAAGAGTGATTGGGGGAAAAGAGGTGGTTAGATACTGTTTCGTCAATGCTCATGTTTTCAAAGAGTAAATAATAGGACATATATTATCAGGTTAGAATGTGATAGTGTCTTTCAGCAAGTTTGCTAAGTTATCAGGGGAACTATGGCCTACTATATGTGATTAACACATCTAAATTCAAACGTTCAGATGTGAACGGGGCGACAGGCCCCTCAACCTCTATAAAATGTACCTCTTGCCATTCCTTTGTATCGGTCGAGGATCTTAGCACTAACGTTACTGGGACGACAAGCGAGGACGCGGTCTCGCGTTGTCCTCTCTGCACGCTCCCGTGTCATCTTCAATTCGAGTTGCTGTAGTTTCCTCTGCAATACCCTGTTTTCTTTCTGGCTTTGAGTTATTTCCAAACGAAACACTGCATAGTCGTCGTCTACGAGTTTACAGATATCGGCCACGGCTGCATTCGCTAGAACCTCCATGATGGAGGCTATTTGAGTGTGAAAAACCATACAGTTAGCCATGTTAGCAGTTAGCGTTACCTAGATAACAGATGTATCACCCAAGTCCTGTCTCCAACACGAATGAAAGACTACCTGGGGGGTAAGTAGGTGATGCTGTTTAGTTAAGAGTCATGTTTTGAGTTCGTGTGTTTTAATAAATGTCTAAATAACTAATAAAAACGCAAACATTGAAATTGTTCTTGGTCACCGTTCACTTCCGTTTACACTTGTGGTTTTTTAAATCGCGGTTGGCAATCAACTTTAGTGATGCATTACCGCCACCAACTGGACTGGAGTGTGAACCATCGACATGGGAGGTCTAAAGTTGAGCTCTACCCAATTAAACCCTACCTTCTCTTAGGAAACGAAATGCAGAATTAAATACAATATCAGCTTAAGTAAAAAAAAAAAAAATCAATTAAACTCCTTAATCCTAATAACAAATTGTATTGTTCCCTCCCATATTGCTGGCACTGAAATGGAATGTGTTCCACTGTCTCCATCTCCTGTCAGTGATCACACTTTCCAGTTGAATGTTTCCCTTCTGATTTCAAAGTGCTGTTGAGCCTTATGAGTCTCAGCCTTGTGATTAGACTTTCCTCCCTTCTCTCTTGACCTGAGGTCCTCCCCCACCTTTTCCTGGATCTTAAAACAGGGGTCTTCCCTTTCCCTCGCTGTTCCACAAGTCCTTCCATTAAAAAAAATATACTTCTTATTAAGACCTTGGCCTCTCCTTTACTGAACTCGATTAAAAAAAATTCACATTCAATAAAACGTTCTATTTTCACATACTGAGAATGCGTCATGCACGATTGGGTTGTTTTTCGCATTATTGGTTAATTTCAGTAGCACATCCCCATATCTGATTCAGCTGCTGTCAAAGCCAAAATGAGTATGACCTTAAGTACAGTACATTTTCGAAATGTCATATTATAAAACAACTTTTTTTTTTTTTCACATACTCAAACGGTCTACTCTTTTTAGGATGCAAGTACGGATATTCAGACACGCCCACTGTGTGTTTGAGCTACATACTTCTGGATTTTACCATTGGATTCAATTTCTTTTGCATCTGCTGGTACCAACCATTCATCTGTGTGATTAACCCTGGCAGAGCTAGAGAGGTGTTTGTGAGAGAAGGGCGGATCCCGAAGGGGCTTGGGGCCAGGTCTTTTTTTAACAAAAACTTATGTAGAGGGGTTTGAGCAAATTATTGAAAGCTGAGACTCACGCACATGTAACAGGTTTTGCTCTAGACTTATGACCTCTTAGCGTAATGGTTAAGGTGTTGACCAGCTACCCGGACAGCTGATGAAACTGTGGGTTTTCACAACCGAATAATTTCTGCACAAACTGTCAGAAACCGTCTCAGGGAAGCTCATCTGTGTGCTCGTCGTCCTCACCAGGGTCTTGACCTGACTGCAGTTCGGAGGTGTAACCGACTTCAGTGGGCAAATGCTCACCTTCAATGGCCACTGGAGAAGTGTGCTCTTCACTGATGAATCCCGATTTCAACTCTACTGGGCAGATGGGAGACTAATGGCGTCGTGTGGGCGAGCGGTTTGCTGATGTCAAATGTTGTGAACAGATTGACCAATGGTGGGGTTGTGGTATGGGCAGACATAAGCTACGGACAACGAACACAATTGCATTTTATCGATGGCAATTTGAATACTCAGAGATACCGTGACGAGACCATGAGGCCCACTGTCATGCCATTAATTCGCCGCCATCACCTCATGTTTCAGCATGATAATGCACGGCCCCATGAAAGCAAGGATCTGTACACAATTCCTGGAAGCTGAAAATGTCCCAGTTCTTCCATGGCCTGCATACTCACCAGACATGTAACCAATTGAGCATGTTTGGGATGCTCTGGATCAACATGTACGACAGTGTGTTCCAGTTCCCGCCAATATCTAGCAACTTCACACAGTCATTGAAGAGGATTGGGAAAACATTCCACAGGCCACAATCAACAGTCTGATCAACTCTATGCGAAGGAGATGTCACACTCCATGAGGCAAATGGAAGTCAAACCAGATATTGACTGTTTTTCTGATCCACGCCTTACTTATTTTTTGTGTGATATCCAATTGGTAGTTATAGTCTTGTCCCTTAGCCTCAACTCCCGTAAGGACTCGGGGGAGGCAAAGGTCGGGAGCCATGCGTCCCCCTTAACATGACCCTGTTAAGCCACACTGCTTCGACACACTGCTAGCTTAACTTGGAAGCCAGCCACACCAATGTGACGGAGGAAACACTGTACAACTGGCGATCGTGTCAGCGTGCATACGCCCAACCTGCCACAGGAGTTGCTAGAGCGCGATGGGACAAGGACATCCCGGCCGGCCAAACCCTTCCCTAACGACGCTGGGCCAATTGTGCGTCGCCTCAAGGGTCTCCCAGTCACGGCCGGCAGTGACACAGCCCGGGATCAAACCCGGATCTGTAGTGACGCCTCAAGCACTGCAGTGCCTTAGACCGCTGCGCCACTCAGGTGGCCCTACCCTTTGTTTTAGGTATCTGTGACCAACAGATGCATATCTGTATTACAAGTCATGTGAAAATAATTTATTTCAATTTCCTTATATGAACTGTAACATCTTTGAAATTGTTACATGTTGCATTTATATTTTGTTCAGTGTAAATAATCAAATGATTTGCAAATATCTCAATTACTGTATCATTCTGTTACTACATGACAATGCACATTTGTTATAGTGTCAGGATTCACCTAGCGGTCATGATTTGGGGCTGTACAAATGTTTGATGTATTAGAATAGTTGATTATGCTTATGTTACATTAATAGAAGGGGAGGGGTTATAAGCCCCATCCCTCCTTACATTTATAGGGTCCTAGACTATAGATGAACAATATATATTTTCATTATATAGTTTTAGAATTGTTCCACAGTTTTCTCATTCACTCACTCAATGTGTGACTAAGACAGAACTCTGCAGGGGAGTGTGGGAGATAAGACTACTCAGACATTCCACAATAAATCAACTTTGGGGAGGGGACATTTATTGCCTAGCTTTTAGATAAACACAAACTATGTTTGTATAGCCATGGATGCAGGGTTTTGGTCTCAGGAGTAAAAACGTAATGACGTAGTCAGTGACATCACTAAGGCGGGACTTTGGTTTAATAAAACAACTTGAGACCTTTTGTTTGGGGCAGAACTTACTCAGAAACATGTGTGATATGGTCCTGTTTGTCAACTTCTGTCTGCAATTGCATTAATAAAGGTTTTTGAATTATTTAATTAAAGATATTGTCAATGCTAATTTCACCAATGAACCAATGATTGACAAAGAAGGACGTAAGGAACGAACCCTAACAATAGACTACAATTGTAATTGTCTTTAAAGCCAAAGACACCCCTTTGAGAGGAGCTCTGTTCCGTAGGCTAAAGCACGTTACTTCTCGTGACCCCAGTCGAACCAAGTGCAAAGCTCAGTCCCTCTGACAGATGGTGGTACACCGTATGATAATGAACCCACTCCTCGCTACCTTGACGCCACCTTCACTTTCCCTAGCTTTCTCTCCACCCACTCCGAGACGTCATACGGGTCAGACAAAACCCCATGGTTGACTTTTTCCTTGAATCGTACTCCAATCAACAAAGAATGATCGTGGACAGGGTGCAGATTTTCAGTCCAACTGTGTTTTTCTCACACTCCACAAAAACAGCCGCAACTTGTGGTTCTGAAGCCGCACCTCCATTTTTTGTATACTTCTTCCTCACTCTCTTCAACTTAACTTCTTTGGGACTGGGGGGCAGTATTGAGTAGCTTGGATATAAAGGTGCCCAGAGTAAATAGCCTGCTACTCAGCCATAAAAGCTAGAATATGCATATAATTAGTAGATTTGGATAGAAAACACTGAAGTTTCTAAAACTGTTTGAATGATGTCTGTGAGTATAACAGAACTCATGTCAGGCAAAAACCTGAGAAAAAATCCAACCAGGAAGTGGGAAATCTGAGGTTTGTAGTTTTTCAAGTCATTGCCTATCGAATATACAGTGTCCATGGGGTCATATTGCACTTCCTAAGGCTTCCACTAGATGTCAACAGTCTTTAGAATCTTGTTTGAGGCTTCTACTGTGAAGGAGGGGGGAATGAGAGCTGATTGAGTCAGGGGTCTGGCAGAGTGCCATGAGCTGATCACGCGTGAGAGCGACCTGCGTTCCATTGCATTTCTGAAGACAAAGGAATTCTCCGGATTGAACATTATTGAAGATTTATGTTAAAAACATCCTAAAGATTGATTCTATACATCGTTTGACATGTTTCTACGGCCTGTAACGGAACTTTTTGACTTTTCGTCTGGACCTAGTGTCGCGCCTCATGAATTTGGATTACTGGGATAAACGCGCGAACAAAAAGGAGGTATTTGGACATAAATGATGGACTTTATCGAACAAACCAAACATTTATTGTGGAACTGGGATTCCTGGGAGTGCATTCTGATAAAGATCATCAAAGTGAATATTTATAATGCTATTTCTGACTTCTGTTGACTCCACAACATGGCGGATATCTGTACGGCTTGTTTTTGTGTCAGCACTGTACTCAGATTATTGCATGGTGTGCTTTTTCCATAAAGTTTTTTTGAAATCTGACAGAGCAGTTGCATTAAGGAGAAGTGGATCTAAAATTCCATGCATAACACTTGTATCTTTTGAGTATTTCTGTAAATTGATGTGGCTCTCTGCAAAATCACCGGATGTTTTGGAACTACTGAAAATAACACGCCAATGTAAACTGAGATTTTTGGATATAAATATGAACTTTATCAAACAAAACATACATGTATTTTGTAACATGAAGTCCTATGAGTGTCATCTGATGAAGATCATCAAAGGTTAGTGATTAATTTTCTCTTTCTGCTTTTTGTGACTCCTCTCTTTGGCTGGAAAAAAGGCTGTGTTTTTCTGTGACTAGGCGGCGACCTAACATAATCGTTTGGTGTGCTTTCGCAGTAAAGCCTTTTTGAAATCGGACACTGTGGCTGGATTTACAACAAGTTTATCTTTAAAATGGTGTAAAATACTTGTATGTTTGAGGAATTTTAATTATGGGATTTCTGTTGTTTTGAATTTGGCGCTACCGTCCCACATATCCCAGAGAAGTTAAGATGTAATGAAATCAGCCTCGGTAGTTGTTTTATACTAAAAAGCAACATTAGATTTATATTCGTGAGAAGTAGGTTTGAGATTGGCGCTATTCTTCCGCATCATGACTCTCTCCCTTCTTGCTGATGTGGCTCTCCTATCAAGTAGAATTTTGCCCACTTCCGTTTATCTTATTGGTT
Organism: Salvelinus sp. IW2-2015; assembly: GCF_002910315.2. Classification (NCBI taxonomy): domain Eukaryota; kingdom Metazoa; phylum Chordata; class Actinopteri; order Salmoniformes; family Salmonidae; genus Salvelinus; species Salvelinus sp. IW2-2015. The sequence continues at coordinate 2,754,972 of NC_036873.1, forward strand.
GGCGTCAGCTTAAAGGGTGTGGTTCTTTGAAATACCGTACTGCTTATTACATTACACATCAACTCTCCTATGATCAGTATCTTTCAAGCTGAGAACAGACATGTTTAGAAAGAATAGTGTGTTAGCAAGAATATAGTATAAAAGAATAGAATTACTTTATTCCACCTACATCACCTCAGTAAGGTAAATATTCAATTGCCGTCCTTCTAGACTAGATTTACTGTGTCTCTAAGAACAGGTTTTTACTCAAGCCTCTTTCAAATTACAAGTTAATGAGGGGTGGGTGGTTGATTACCCTCTTACCTCAAGACACTTCACATGATAACTATACTGCTACAATTTCTCCCCATTGTGGACATTTCTGTCTTATAAAGCTACTCGGGAAGAAGCTTTTGTAAGAAGCTTTTTTTTGTGGTGCTGCTTCACATATTTTTCCTTAGCGAAGCGCTTACCACACGTGGGGCAGGCGTATGGCTTGTCGGCGTCCATCCTAATGCTCGGCTTCCCACATTGTGACCCAATGACACCAGAGGAGGTAGAAGCAGGTTAGTCTGAACTCCTTGACCTCTAGCCATTGTTTTGGTGTTGGTGGGATTGTGTGCTGTGTGGTGGTGGAGTCTCTGTCCCTTGTGGTTCGGTCCTGGTTCCGACACAGGAAGGAAGAGCAACGGCTCCTGATCCAGGGTTCTGATCCGGGGCCAGGGCTTATGACCAGCCACCTCAGAGGTGCACTCTCTCCCGCCAACAAGACTGGATATCAGCAGGTCCACATGGCCTACAGACTGTAAACACAAATTGTACAGAAGAGCATATACACTAAGTGTACTAATTGACAGACTGACCAGGTGAAAGCTATGATTAATGTCACTTGTTAAATCCACTTCAATCAGGGTAGAGGAAGGGGAGGAGACAGGTTAACTAAGGATTTTTAAGCCTTGAGACATGGATTGTGTATGTGTGCCATTCAGAGGGCGAATGGGCAACACAAAATATTTAAGTTCCTTTGAACTGGGTATGGTAGTAGGTGCCAGGCGCACCCTAACCCTAACCCACTGCATGAATTTTCTCATTAAAAGCGTTTATTGATGGCCTCCCGAGTGGCGCAGTGGTTTAAGGCACAGTGCCACTAGAGATCCTGGTTCGAGTCCAGGCTCTGTCGCAGCCGGCCGCGACCGGGAGACCCATGGGGCTGCGCACAATTAGCCCAGCGTCTTCCGGGTTAGGGGAGGGTTTGGCCGGCAGGGATGTTCTTGTCCCATCGCGCACTAGCAACTCCTGTGGCGGGCCGGGCGCAATGCACACTGAAATGGTCGCCAGGTGTACGGTGTTTCCTCTGACACATTGGTGCGGCTGCATTCCGGGTTAAGCGGGCATTGAGTCAAGAAGCAGTGTGGCTTGGTTGGGTTGTTTCGGAGGATGCACTGCTCTCCACCTTCGCCTTTCCCAAATGAGAGTTGCAGCATGGGACAAAACTGTAACTACCACTAGGGAGAAAAAGGGGTACAAAAAATAAAAAATAAGTGTTTATTGAAAAAGATAAAAATAGTTGAATGGAAGTAATGAAATAGGCATTTGTGAACATACCGTTTGTAGGCTAAATTAAGTCTTTTTAGGCCTTATATATCCCAAAATGTCTTGGCCTTGTTGTTCTGGAAATTGATCTACGTCATCTCGTGTGGACCCTCTGGTGGATCTCCACCTTCTGGGGGCAGAGTTTGATCTAAACATTAGAAGCCATTGATTGGAATGGTTACTTTCTATGTTATAGAGTGGAATCGTTTTTCTGCTGGTGTTTCCTGAGGTAACTCTTCTCCGAGAACCTCTTCCGATAGTGCTTACAGGCGAACGACCTCTATTCCGTGTGGACCTTCAAGTGCCTCTTCAGATGGTGCTGGTGGGAGAACCTCTTCTCACACTGGGGGCAGCTGTAGGGTTTCTCCCCTGTGTGGACCCTCTGGTGCCTCTTCAAGCTGCCAGCCTCAGCGAAGCGCATGTGACATTGGGTACAACTGAAGGGTTTCTCCCCTGTGTGGACCCTCTGGTGGATCTCCACTTTCTGGGGGCAGCTGAAGCCTTTGTTACAGAACATGCAGAGGAACCGTTTCTCTTTACTATTGCCTGATGTGGCTCCCCCTCCCTGAGCTCTAGCCCTGTCGTTTGCGCTCAATACCTGATTGAAAAGGACATGGCCGTGTGAATCAGAAAGCCCCATCGACGTGGACACTGGGTCGCGATCCCTGAGAATGTGTAAAGGGGAGTGGGTCGCAACATTTGGATTTGTCTCTAAGCTTTCCCTGTAATCTAAGAAATCTCTGCCCTGTGAGTGTCTGTCTCCTAGGTGACTATCTGCATTCCATGTGGGAGGAGCGTCGCCCTCCACTTTCACAGTCACCTCATCTACGACCAGACCCTCCCCTTTCTTATCTAGGCACCCTTCAGAGTATACACTACTACTGTACCGGTTCCATTCCCCTTTAGACAGATCAGTCTGTGTCTCTAAACCCAAGGATATGGTGCCAGGGTCCATCTCTGTAGTGTAAGAACATGACGGATCATCACCACCAGTGACTAATGCGTCACCATCTCCACAGGAATGAACCGTCCCCTGGCTCTGGTGAAATACCGGTAAATACACTGAGCCGGCACTGGTCTGCGCTGGGGCCGTGGTGGGGTCCTTCGTGGCTACAGAGGACGCTCCAGCCGCTCCAGTCTGGATGTTTCTGCTATGCCGTAGGTCCTCCTCTCTTTCAGACCTCTCTTGCTTCACCCCAGGACCTGCAGCCTCTGTATCTGCAGACTGACACAATAAGATAGGATGTTATTACCGGGACATCAGTTGTTCCCAAACTTTTATAGTCCCATACCTCTTCAAACATTCAACATCCAATTGCGTACCCCCTCTAGCACCAGGGTCAGCGCACTCTCAAATGTTGTTTTTTGCCATCATTGTAAGCCTGCAACACACACACACACACTATACAATACATTTATTAAACATAAGAATGAGTGTGAGTTTTTGCCACAACCCGGCTCGAGGGAAGTGACAAAGAGCTCTTATAGGACCAGTGCACAAATAATAATATAATAATAATCAATAATTTTGCTCTTTATTTAGCCATCTTACATATAAAACTTTATTTGTTCATCGAAAATTGTGAATAACTCACCACAGTTTAATGAAAAGGGCGTGCTTGAAAGGATGCACATAACTACAATGTTGGGTTGTATTGGAGAGAGTCTCAGTCTTAAATCATTTTCCACACACAGTCTGTGCCTGTATTTAGTTTTCATGCTAGTGAGGGCCAAGAATCCACTCTCACATAGGTACGTGGTTGCAAAGGCATCAGTGTCTTAACAGTGCGATTTGCCAAGGCAGGATACTCTGAGCGCAGCCCAATCCAGAAATCTGTCAGTGGCTTCTGATTAAATTAAATTTTCACAGAACCGCTTGTTGCAATTTCGATGAGGCTCTCTTGTTCAGATATCAGTAAGTGGACTGGAGACAGGGCATGAAAGTGACAACGAATCCAGTTGATTGTGTCATCCGTTTCGGGAAAGTACCTGCGTGATTGCGCACCCAACACACTCAGGTGCTTCGCTATATCACATTTGACATTGTCTGTAAGCTTGTTCATTTGCACAAGAAAAAAATCATACAATGATGGAAAGACCTGTTTGTTGTTGTCCAACTTCTTAATCATAGCCTCAATTTTGTCCGCACATTGAATATAGTTGCGGAGAGTCCCTGTAATCCTAGATTCAGATCATTCAGGCGAGAAAACATCACCCAGATAGGCCAGTCATGTGAGAAACTTGTCTGACCGCTTGCATGATGACAAGTGAGAATTATGGTCAGTAAAGAAAACTTGCTCGTCTCTCAATTCAAAAAAGCGTGTCAATACTTTGCCTTCTGATAACCAGCGTATGTTGTAAATGCGTTACATGGTCGCTGCCCATATCATTGCATAGTGCAGAAAATACGAGAGTTCAAGGCCTTGTTTTAACAAAGTTAACCATTTTCACTGTAGTGTCCAAAACGTCTTTGAAACGGTCAGGCATTCCCTTGGCAGCAAGAGCCTCTCGGTGGATGCTGCAGTGTACCCAAGTGGCGTCGGGTGCAACTGCTTGCACGTGCGTTACCACTCCACTATGTCTCCCTGTCATGGCTTTTGCGCCATCAGTACAGATACCAACACATCTTGACCACCAAAGTTTTTTGTCTGTGAAACGAGGCTACTCAGGCGAGAAAAAAATGATCTGTTTGAAATGTGAAGAATTATATACACTGCTCAAAAAAATAAAGGAACACTTAAACAACACAATGTAACTCCAAGTCAATCACACTTCTGTGAAATCAAACTGTCCACTTAGGAAGCAACACTGATTGACAATAAATTTCACATGCTGTTGTGCAAATGGAATAGACAAAAGGTGGAAATTATAGGCAATTAGCAGACACACCCAATAAAGAGTGGTTCTGCAGGTGTGACCACAGACCACTTCTCAGTTCCTATGCTTCCTGGCTGATGTTTTGGTCACTTTTGAATGCTGGCGGTGCTTTCACTCTAGTGGTAGCATGAGACGGAGTCTACAACCCACACAAGTGGCTCAGGTAGTGCAGCTCATCCAGGATGGCACATCAATGCGAGCTGTGGCAAGAAGGTTTGCTGTGTCTGTCAGCGTAGTGTCCAGAGCATGGAGGCGCTACCAGGAGACAGGCCAGTACATCAGGAGACATGGAGGAGGCCGTAGGAGGGCAACAACCCAGCACAGGACCGCTACCTCAGCCTTTGTGCAAGGAGGAGCACTGCCAGAGCCCTGCAAAATGACCTCCAGCAGGCCACAAATGTGCATGTGTCAGCATATGGTCTCACAAGGGTCTGAGGATCTCATCTCGGTACCTAATGGCAGTCAGGCTACCTCTGGCGAGCACATGGAGGGCTGTGCGGCCCCACAAAGAAATGCCACCCCACACCATGACTGACCCACCGCCAAACCGGTCGTGCTGGAGGATGTTGCAGGCAGCAGAGCGTTCTCCACCCGCGTCTCCAGACTCTGTCACGTCTGTCACATGTGCTCAGTGTAACCTGCTTTCATCTGTGAAGAGCACAGATCCCTCACCTTCCTCATGATCATTGATGCCCACGAGGTGAGATCTTACATGGAGCCCCAGACCGAGGGTGATTGACCGTCATCTTGAACTTCTTCCATTTTCTAATAATTGTGCCAACAGTTGTTGCCTTCTCATCAAGCTGCTTGCCTATTGTCCTGTAGCCCATCCAGCCTTGTGCAGGTCTACAATTTTATCCCTGATGTCCTTACACAGCTCTCTGGTCTTAGCCATTGTGGAGAGGTTGGAGTCTGTTTGATTGAGTGTGTGGACAGGTGCTTTATACAGGTAACGAGTTCAAACAGGTGCAGTTAATACAGGTAATGAGTGGAGAACAGGAGGGCTTCTTAAAGAAAAACTAACAGGTCTGTGAGAGCTGGAATTCTTACTGGTTGGTAGGTGATCAAATACTTATGTCATGCAATAAAATGCAAATGAATTACTTAAAAATCATACAATGTGATTTTCTGGATTTTTGTTTTAGATTCCGTCTCTCCACAGTTGAAGTGTACCTATGATAAAACTTACAGACCTCTACATGCTTTGTAAGTAGGAAAACCTGCAAAATCGGCAGTGTATCAAATACAGTTCTCCCCACTGTATATATATAATTTCTTTAATGGGAATCACATTTTTATTTGGCATACCCCCGACGGCATTGCGCGTACCCCCCCCAGTTTGGGAATACCTGCGGTACATGAGAATTTAATAATGTCATAGTGAGGTCTTACAAACCCTATGGCAGATAAATTAAGATGTGAATAGCTGAGGGGAGACTTTCTGAAATAAACAGGCCACATTTGATTTACCAAGTAACACATTTTTTATGCAACACTATTACACTAACCTCTATCATGATAACATGCTGGGTTGAGGTTCCATTCCCCTCATCAACAGTGATTGGTTGGTCATCTCTCCATGTATTGTGTCCTGCTGGCTTCACAAAGCTCCTGTGGCCTCCAGTGAGATGTCCTTCACCTGAGAAAGTGATTGGGAGAAAAGAGGTGGTTAGGTTAGCTACTGTCAATGCTATAATGTACACTATTGACAGTTTTGACACTGTATAGAATTGGCCAGGATGTAAGATAACACTTCTCATAACTCCTTGATATACTATTTATTGATAAATGTATTATGTTCCATGCATCACATTTTTTTTCATTGAGTAATAGGAAATGCAGTAAATCAAGAATCTGGTTAGAATGTGGTGTCTTAGCCCAAGATGGCTAAGTAGTCAGGGGAATTATTAGCTACAGATTTTAACACCAGATAATGTGATTTAACCCTAACATTTTGGTATCCATTGTACTGGGAGTTACAGGTCTGGCTATGCAAAACGTCGGCAGAGGTTTTAACTAAGCTGGTATTGGCAATACTATCTTCGTTCTCAATTTGTGGAAAGAGTGTCATAAAATGTCAGTGTCCAGTTGCAGGCGGTTCATTTGAATTTAGAAAATGTGTCAAAGACTCCATGAAGTACTCATGAACTAATCCAAGAATGTGTACTCCGACAACTTGTGTATTTCAAATCTTCTCTCCTTGATCGAGACAGGTGGGGGTCCACCCCAAAGTGCTTCATGACAGACACCTGTCTCATCAATGAGAGAAGAATTGAAATAGACAAGATGGCGGCGCACAAATTGATGGATTACAAAATGGAGCAAAACATTGATTTATTTTTTAATAATGGAGCATTTTCTACATTCAAACGTAGCCCCTGCCACTGGACACAGACATTTTAGTAGACTCCTGTTTCCACCAATTGAGAACGAAGATAGTATTGCCAAGACCAGGTTAGCAGGAAAATCTCTGCTTTATATAGGCAAACCTGTAACTCCCAGTATAATGCCTGTATACCATTATTTTTGTTGTTACTTAAATCACATCTGGTGTTACAATCTACATCTGAACACATTCGCAGAGGCAAACCACGACGACAGGCACCGAGCCACTCAGTGGTGTAAAGTACTTAAGTATATTTAAAACCAAATACTTTAAGACTTTTACTCAAGTAGTATTTTACTGGGTGACTTTTACTTGAGTCATTTTCTATTAAGTATCTTTACTTTTACTCAAGTATGACAACGGGGTACTTTTTCCACCAGTGGAGCTACTGTACATATGAACAGCTTAGGCCGCGCAGCATCAGCCTTCTGCAAAACGTACCTCTTGCTATTCCTCTGTATCGGTCAAGGATCTTGACACTACTTGGACGATTGGCGAGGACGCGCTCTCGCATTGTCCTCTCTGCGCGCTCCCGTGCCACCTTCAGTTCCAGTAGCTGTAGTTTCCTCCGCAATATCCTGTTTTCTTTCTGGCTTTGAGTTATTTCCAAACGAAACACTGCATAGTCGTCGTCTACGAGTTTACATATATCTGCCACAGCTGCATTCGCTAGCACCTCCATGATGGAGGCTATTTGAGTTTGAATAACCATACAGTTAGCCATTGTTAACTGACGTTAGCAGCTAGCTAGTCTTACCAAGATACGATAATTAAAGACTGCATGGGGTACATATGTGATGCTGTGCGGGTAAATAAACGTCTAAATAACAACAATAAAACCACTAACGTGTAAAATGTTCTTCGACACTGTTCACTTCCGTTTACACTGGCGAGAAAGGATGTTACATAGAATTAGGAATTAGAATACCGGTACTAGAAAGGACATAAACCTTCTTATGGAGTCGTTACCACAGCCACAAAGTCATAAACCCCGCCCATTTCTACAATGTATTTTATTAAAATGCGATTTTAAACTTAACGTTAACCACACTGCTAACCTAATGTCTAACCTTAAATTAAAACCAAAAAGCACATTTTTGTTTTCATGAATCTTTACCATATAGCCAATTTTGACTTTGCCTGTGATGGGATAAAGGTCAGCCATTTCTGTCAGGGAGTTGGTCAACCATGCCTTGCCAGTGCTGTGATAAAATATTGGTTAAAATAATGAATTTGAAAAATGTATCTGCACTGCATGTTTGATAGCTAACTTAGAGGAATAATTCGATCCATTTTTCAAATTAACTGCCAATATACCATACACTGGCTGAAATCAGTTGATGATAGGACATAGACAAGTGCAACAAGTACATGTAAATGCAACAAGTACTGATATACTATCGTATAATAGCACTCACAGCTTTCCAAGAAAACACAACTTGAGACATTTATGGTCTGTTTACATAAACTGTACTTATAATTATGACAATATTTTATGTTGACAAGAATTCTATTATACAATTTTTTATATCACATGCCTTTTATTTTCCTGTATAAACAAAATCAGGATTATGCCCCTACTGCCAATCATTCCAATTCGATTGGTTTGGATTTCTCCCTGACCAACATGGCTGCCATTTCGATCCATTCTACAATTTTTAGGATTTATGACAAAGCCCCTTTAGTAATTTAGTGGGATCTCTATGGGATGTTATTGATAGGCATCATCGTTCAAAGGGTGTGGCTAAATGAAAAGGTTATATCATGCGCGCTGTTCTTTTAAATACTCTCCTGCTTATAACATTATACATCAAATCTCCTATTCATGATCAATATCTTGCCAGCGCAGAGCAGACTTGTTTAGAAAGAACAGTGTGTTAGCAAGAATATAGTTGAAAATAATATAAATACTTTATTCCATCTGCATCACCTCAGTAAGGTAAATATTAGGTTTACTGTCTCTCTAAAAACAGGCATTTACACAAGCCTGTTTCAAATGACAAGTTAACAAAGGGTTAATGTGGGTATGTGGTTATTTACAGTCCTAAACAGAAGTAAACAGATGGCATACTCTGACCCAGTTTGTAGAGTCTGGAATAACAAGTACATGTGCACTTTAGTTCATATTTCACCTCATTCATCACATGACCTGAAGGTAGCTTATAGGCAATTTACTGCAAACAGCTTGAGGTCAAGGACTGTAGACTAAAAGGTGCTGTATGGTCAAACCGACATCTGCATTGACCGCGCAGCATTTACAGTGATATGGCCTCTGCAGAAATCAGGGCATTCATACTTCTTGCACTTCACCAAGCAGCACAGAGCTGTTGTGAGTTTGTGTTTATTTTAGACATCCCGCCCTCACCTACCGTCAACCAACCATGACAATGCGGCGCTATACCGAGCCCTCCACATTGTTACACAATTTGAGAGGCGCACGTCGATGTGGTACAGAGATCAATTTGGCTTCAGCGTGCCTCCGGAGGCTCCGCAATTGCGTCACACCATCCATACGGCACCTCCGACCACATTTCCAGATTAAGCATAAATTGGCTCTTATCACAGTGACATGGTGATGTACACTCCCCTATGTATTTATTTGGACAGTGAAGCTTAAACTTGGGTGTATAGCCTACTCCAGCATTTTGGATTTGAAATCAAATGTTTTATGAGGCAACAGACAGATTAAGTTGTGCCCAATAGAAATGAATGGTAAATCATGTATTGTGTCATTTTGGAGTCACTTTTGTTGTAAGTAAGAATAGAATATGTTTATGAACACGTTACATTAATGTGGATGCTGCCATGATTACGGATAGTCCTGAATGAATCGTGAATAATGATGAGTGAGAAAGTTACAAATGCACAAAGATCATACACAAAGATCATACGACATGCAACCTCTTACCATTACCAATAACAGGGGAGGTTAGCATATTTGGGGGGGGGGTATTTATGCCTCTAACTTTTTCACTCATCATGGTAGCATCCACATTAATGTAGCAGTGTTATTATTATTTAGTTACCTACATTATGTTATTTCAAGTTATCCCTTTGGAGCGCAATATCAAGTTGTTAAAAAAATCTGCCTAAATTGAGCATGCCCATAAATTGGGCAATTGAAGGCATCTAGGGCTTATGTTAACTTTGGTTGTGGTTAAATTAAAATAATAGACCTTTAATAGACCTTAAATGTTGTAGGCAACATTGTATACAACATTATCGGCAAGTGACTTGATTCCTACTGTGCCAAAGCAATTTACAATTGTCAAACAGGAGTGACGAGTGTGTTGATATGACGGTAATTGTAAAAAAAAAAAAAAAAATGGTTAAAAAAAAGGTTATGCAGGCCAACATAAATTTATTAGGCGATAATTAAGAGAAGGAAAAGTGATCTTGTCAGGTGAAAATGATATCAAGCGTTTTACCATCGCAACATTTGATGCACAGTCACATTCACAGTGGTTGTCGGAAACGTGCTACAGAGTTCACAGCGGGCGATACCTCATCGCGATTGGTTATTCCCCATCATTTTCAACAATTTCAATGAGCATCATCACTATCTTTCCTTTGCGGTACCTCAAACTGTCGTGATTACCAGCTGAGAAACTTTTATGAGTCGATTTTACTCCTGGCTCAAGAGTTTGTCTGGGCAGTGTCTTAACATAATCTTAAAACCTACTCTTAGGCCTCCCGAGTAGCACAGTGGTCTAAGGTGTGCCACTAGAGATTCGGGGTTAGAGTCCAGGCTCTGTCACAGACGGCCGTGGCTGGGAGACCCATGGGGTGGCGCACAAATGGCCCAGCGTCGTCCGGGTTAGGGGAGGGTTTGTCCTGCAGGGATGTTCTTGTCCCATCGCGCACTAGCGACTCCTGTGGCGGGCCAGGCGTAGTGCACGCTGACACGGTCACCAGGTGTACTTACGGTGTTTCCTCAGACACATTGGTGCGGCTGCCTTCCGGGTTAAGCGGGCATTGTGTCAAGAAGCAATGTGGCTTCGTTGGGACGGGTTTTGGAGGACGCACAGCTCTCCACCTTCGCCTCTCCCGAGTCCGTACGGGAGTTGCAGCGATGAGACAAGACTATAACTACCAATTGGATACCACGAAAAAGGGGTAAAAAAATAAATAAAATACTCTGTGCAGGGAGTTTTTTAAGTCTTAAAAAAAAGTTCTTATAGGATTCTTAGGACCTTTTCTGAGATGCTTTGTGGATACGGGCCCAGCGCAAATAGTCTAAGTAAAAGTGCTGATTGAGGATCAGGTCTTATTCATTACGATCTAAAAGACAAAACTGATCCTAGATCAGCAATCCTACTCTGATAGGCTTTGTGGATACAGTCCCTGCCCTAATAGCATACAGACAGTAGTTCACAGTGGGCTCACCTCAGCGAGACTGTGTGTGGTCCTGTGCTGCTCAGCTGGTTCCTCTGTGGGTTCAGGAGGTGTAGTCTGGTTGTCCTCCATGACCATGGTCCCCTCAGGGTTCCCCAGACCCTCCACACACCCCTCCTTCACCAGCAGCACCTCTGGACCCTCCTCAATCTCCACGTCATGAATCCTACACTGTAGCCATATTATAGAATGACTTCATTGTTGTTAAACAGACCATGGTGGACATAAATGTGATGTTGTGGGAAAATATAAGTCAGCTATGATAAGTCAAAAGTCATCAGACAAACCTGACTAAACTATTTTGACGTGTACAGTAGCTATTTGTAAGTGTGTGGGTATATTTATTAAGTACATGGTTATAAAGCGCTGTCAGGTGAATACAGATGTGATGTATACTAAAGAGTCTCAATTAAAATCTTAAAATTAAAAGTCCAATTGTGTGTTTATTAAACAAACAACTTCAATACACCATAAGAAAACCACACATACATCAACAAAAAATTAGGCATGAACTTGATACACTGCATTCATTTTCTCATTAAAAGTGTCTTGGGAAAAAAATTAAGTAGTTTAATGGAAGTAATCAAATGGGCATTTGTGAACATCATATAGCCTACACAGTACAAACACAATATGTAACAGATTTGTAGGCTTATATATCACACAATGTCTGGATGCAACATTCTACCCAGGAATATTCAACACCGAAATCTGTTACTCCTGTTATTCTAAACCTCAGAAGCTATCGAGTGGAATGGTTACTTTCTATGTTATAGAGTGGAATGTTTTTTCTGCTGGTGTATCCTGAGGTAGCTCCTCTCTGAAAACCTCTTCCCGCAGTGCGTACAAGTGAACGGCCGCTCTCCCGTGTGGACCTTCAGGTGCATCTTCAAGTGACCGGCCTGGGCGAAGCGCATGTGGCACTGGGTACAGCTATAGGGTTTCTCCCCAGTGTGCACCCTCTGGTGCCTCTTCAGGTTGCCAGCCTGGGTGAAGCGCATGTGACACTGGGTACAGCTGTAGGGTTTCTCCCCCGTGTGTACCCTCTGGTGGATCTCCACCTTCTGGGGGCAGCTGAAGCCTTTGTTACAGAACATGCAGAGGAACCGTTTATCTTTACTATTGCCTGATGTAGCTTCCCCTCTCTGAGCCTGGGCTCTAGTCCTGTCGTTTGAGTTCAATACCTGATCGAAGAGGACGCTGCCATGTGAATCAGAAGGCCCCATCGACGTGGACAAAGGGTCGCGATCCCTGAGCGTGTGTAAAGGGTAGTGGGTAGCGACATTTGGATTTGTCTCCAAGCTTTCCCTGTAATCTAAGAAATCTCTGCCCTGTGAGTGTCCATCTCCTAGGAGACTATCTGCATTCCATGTGGGAGGAATGTCGCCCTCCACTTTCACAGTCACTTCATCTACGGCCATACCCTCCCCTGCCTTATATAGGCACCCTTCAGAGTATACACTTCTACTGCACCGGTTCCAGTCCCGTCTAGACAGATCAGTCTGTGCCTCTAAACCCAAGGGAATGTTGCTAGGGTCCATCTCTGAAGTGTAAGAACAAGACGGATCATTACCAGTCTCTGACGCGCCACCTGAGTCCGGATGGGAATTAACTGTCCTCGGGCTCGGGTTTCCATAAAGTAAATACTCTGAGGCGGGAGCAGGAGGGCAGCCCAGTCTCCCCAGCCCCAGTCTCTCTGGGTCCAACATTTGGTCAGATCCTGTGTGTAAAAGCCTGTGTGTTACAGTTAAAGTCTCTGTGTCTGTCTCTGACTTGAGGACGGCGTTCAGCGTTCCACTGACCTCCGTCACGCTGCGTCGGGTCTTGGGCTGCGCTGGGGCGGTGTCGGGTTCGTCCGTGGCTACAGGGGGCGCTCCAGCCAATCCAGTCTGGATGTCCCTAATGTGCAGTGTGTTCTCCTCTCCTTCAGACCTCTCCTGCTTGACCCCAGGACCTGCAGCCTCTGCAGACTGACACAAGAAGAGAGGTGGTTATTACCGGTACATGAGTTGAATTAGATAACAATGTCGTTCGGAAGTCTTACAAGCGCACCTATGATGAGAATGTACATGTAAGCAAGTGAATAGGTGAGGGGAGCCTTTCTGAAATAAAGGGGCATCAAAGTAACTAATGTTTTATTCAACACTATTACACTAACCTCTATCATGATAATGTGCTGGGTTGAGGTTCCATTCCCCTCATCAACAGTGATTGCTTGGTCATCTCTCAATGTATTTTGTCCCGATGGCTTCACAAAGTTCCTCTGGCCTCCAGTGAGATGTCCTTCCCCTGAGAGAGTAATTGGAGGAAAAGAAGCAGATTGTTTAGCTACTGTCAATACTATATTATACACTGTTGACAGTTATTGGTATGTTGTATACTATTGACACTGTCTAGAGTTGGCAAGGATGTAAGCTAACACTTTGCATAACTTCTTGAAATATTATTTATTGATTAATGTATTATGTTTGATGCATCACATTGTTTTAAATTAGTAAATAGGAAATGCAGTAAATCAAGAATATTATAATTTTGTCTTTGCGCAAGATAGCTAAGTAATCAGGGGAATTATTGCATACTATCCAAAAACTGACCTACCTCTTGCTATTCCTCTGTATCGGTCAAGGATCTTGATACTGGGCCGACTGGCGAGGACGCGCTCTCGCATTGTCCTCTCTGCGCGCTCCCGTGCCACCTTCAGTTCCAGTAGTTTCCTCCGCAATGTCCTGTTTTCTTTCTGGCTTTGAGTTATTTCCAAACGAAACACTGCATAGTCGTCGTCTACGAGTTTACAAATCTCTGCCACGGCTGCATTCGCTAACACCTCCATGATGGAGGCTATTTGAGTGTGAAAAACCATACAGTTAGCCATTGTTAGCAGCTAGCCAGTGTTACCTAGATAACATCTATCAACCAAGTTCTGTCTCTAATGCGAATTAAGTATGTGATGCTATGCAGTTAAATTAGTAATATTTTTAGTTGGGTGTTAATACACACCTAAATAACAATAAAAACGCGAACGTGGAAATTGTTTTTGGACACTTCATTTCCGTAAAGATTATATACAACTAGGTCGTATTTATCAGTTGCCTGAATTCCACGTGCGTCCACTTATATCAGTACATTTATAATAGCCTAAACATTACGAAACTTATATTCGATTGAATAAGTCTCACGTATTTCGACACCCCTAAACCTTATCTCACGAGGACCGATTTTGGGCGGCGTAAATCCTTTCGCTTCGACTCCTCTCTGCTTCCGTTTACTTCATCTTCCTGCGAGTTTCCGGCAGACTTGACGCTGTTGCTGACTTTTACAGGTCGGAGTGTGAATTGCACAATATGTCACAGAAAAGAAGGGGGAAAATAAATCTCACCACTATCTAACGCTACACATATACAACTTTATACTAATAATTTTGTCCTACCAGATCCTACTCCAGGCCAACAGCTGCTGCCACTACCACATCTATTTTCTGGGATTTACGCTCCATCAGTGCAGACAATTAATAACCATAGGAATAAAAGCAATAAATCCTACCCTACTAAAACTCACCCTCTCTGGATCTCTCTTCAGACCTGCTCACTGGGGGGCTCCCAGTGAAACCTTGGCCAGTGGCGATTTTAGCACGTAAATCTTGGTGGGACAAACATAACAAAAAATGTTAAATGCATGCCAGTGTAACCGGCTCTGTACCGGTACCTTTCTGCGTTGTGTTCTGGTAAGGTGTAGATGGAAGACGAGGCTCTGGACACAATTCTGCCAATTGTCTCTCTTTTAACGACTGCATGGAATGGGTAAAATACAAGGTTAAAGTTAATGCTGCCGTCTGTGGACTCCCATACATGTATATGTGTCTGACAAAAGACAGTGCAGAATACCCTCATGCTGTCTGCACCTGAAAGAGACCCTCTCCCGCAACAAAGCTATCGACCGAGGTAAAGGCAGTTTAAAGTTGGATATTCGACGGATATTCGCGCTTTCAAACCACTTGAGCCAAAGACTCCAAATAAGTGTCATGATGTTGGGAAAGTTGCGCACAACATTGCACAGGTCTTATTTTCACGATCTGGACATTAATTCGCGTTCCAAAGCTAATAAACATGTGTAAATGTGAGCAGCATTTTGTATTCATAGTTGAATTAGTTAGGGAGCGTAAACAAAGTACAAACTTTTTTAACATTCGAATGTCAGTAGCTCCTTGGTCATGTGACCTACTTGACTCAAACAAGGTTCAGAATGTCCAAGGACTACCCTTCTATATTGCACACCCTTTGGTTTGTCCATTTTCATCTCACGTTTTACATGAATTATTCAAACTTTCAAATTTCAATAGCTCCTTGTTCATGTGACCTACTGACTCAAACAAACTTCAGAATGTCCAAGGACTAGCCTTATATATTGCACACTCTTGTTTGTGTACTGTGAAATCAAGCAGTGTAAAGTACATTTTTCTTAGTTTTACATTTCAATAGCTCCTTGGTCATGTCAATTACACACCTAAGAAGCGTGAGGTGGATATACACCCATATTGCATAACCTGTATCTTCTATATTGTTGTACATTAATATTAGTTTGACAATTAGGGGGTTCAGTCCAGTGTTGTTTACCCTTTCATATTTATCTATAATAATTGGTAGTTCTAAGTACTTATTTTCTCTGTTTTTTATTTTTGCCACAGTATTTAACAGCGGTACACAATAGGAGAGAGACAGATAATATCTCCTTTCATCGTTAATATCAACCATAAAGGAAAAGGGCAAAATACGAGAGTCATGCTATTAATTGTTCAAAGTAGGGATGGAGAGTGAGCTAGTAAGGTAGGCTGCAGTGGGTTTGCTGGTCAATAAATATACTGAACATGTTACCCCAGTAATGGTGGCAATAAAATCAATGAATAAAAATGGAATATTGACAGAAATTGTAGACCTTTAATCTTTTCCAACATGTCAACAGACACTTTACTTCGAATAAGTATGAAACATTTCACAGTGTTAACTTTCTCTTTATCCCTGGTTGATGTACATTTCAGAGCCTCTTCAGTGTGGATGAGGTGTAGCATACATTTTCAACAACAAAGACAGCACTTCCAGTTTCTGTTCACTCTGTTCAACTCTTTTGCCTTCATTCCTAGGCACAGCACATGGAACCACCGTTGGCATGCAAAACATTAAATCTAAAACAAAACAAAGTGTAATATGTTATAAATAATATCAAATATCAATGCAGTATAACAAATTAGCCATCCATTGTGTTATATCATAAATTGTCTTACATGCCGTCACTGTTGTCAAAAGATTATAAACATGTTAAATAAAGTTACTAGTCAGTCTTTGGGCCACATCCAGGTTCTTTATCAGTGGCACACATGAAGCAGTTGTTGGCTTTGTTGAACTCTGAAATCATAGGCATGAACTGAACATATGGCTGTACACCCACAGACCCACAAGGTTGAGGTTACTCATGGACAGTAAGTCTTTTTTTTGCATTGACGCATTGTGTCTTCTAATTGACCATGAATAGGATCCAAAGTGTTAGGAAATATTTGTTCCCATAAATACAAAGGAGGGTGTATCTCCTCATACCTCTGGCACTTTAGTCAGACAGCCAGACTGTGTAAAAACTTTGTGATGGGGCCTGCAACAGAGTTCCCATTGACTAAGCACCACGGAGACCAATCAGAAAGGGGAGAGAATACATACAGATCAAGAGTGCCAATTGAAAGACAAGGGGTGTGTCTGTGCCTTTTGGATTACTCTCTCTTTACAGAGAACCCCTGTGGTTCAAGTCAAGAGCTACCCTTCCCCTTTCAGTCTGCTCTGCGCATGTCTGAAAGTGACAGAGCCAGCAGCCAAGAGTATGTCATTTTTCACAGTATGTCATAAAAAATTATTACACTTATGAATGTATGAAAAATGCTAATATGTATTACATCCAGTACAATCGAATAACTATAGTCCACTGACTATATAAGGGTAGTCAGTGGACATTCCGAACCTTGTTTTAAGTCAGTAGGTGACATGACCAAGGAGCTATTGAAATTAGAAAGTTTACAACCTAAGTGTATGTAAACTTCTGACTTCAACTGTACCTCTCCTCATCACGCTCTGAGCAAACTGAGTAAAAACATGGCTCCTGTTGATGACATCACAGCATTAACACAATTCAGAAAATAAATACAAAATAATTAACTCTTGTAAGTAGTGTAATACATCTCAAAATAACTTTAAAATAATAAACAAAAATAAATATGAGGGATTTTCGGGGTGAAATACATAAAGTATATTTTACACCTGTTACACCAGCAAAGCTACTACACAACACAACACTAAACAATACATTAAATGCACTATAACGGTGACAAACAGTGCCCACAAATTGTTAGGGACTACATAAAGCTGACCCAACAGCAGAGTCCCAACAGCAGTTCCAACATCTTACCACTGCTACACCTGGATTTCAGCAGAGCCTTGTCTAGCAGCGAAACAGTTATTTCAGCCTCATTTACTGCCTTTAAAAAAACATAGCTGATATGGCTGACTTGCTTAAACAAATGTGGTTTCTACTGACAATTGAGATGTACAAACTATGGCATAAGGGGATGACAAGTGGATAAGAGGCAATCCATAATTTCGATTAAGATATTAATGAGCGAGCGACGACTGACGTAGTCAATACAACTATTTGTTCAGCACTTTTGAAATGTACAGCGACAGAATTCAGAACATGGGCCGTTCTTACAATGTACTCCCTGTACAACAAGTCAGAACCGTAGGATAAATAAAGGGGCATATAAACAGACAATGAAAGCTCTTACAATATTCAATGATTGCATTTCTCTAAAACAGGTTATAGGCTACATGTGCACCACCAAGTTAGAACAGTAGGTGAAATTAAGAGGTGAAAATAGACCAAATTATTAGGGTGAGGCACATTGAACGCCGTTTGGGTCTTTGCTTGTCAAAAAAGATACACGTCATATAACACTACTTGACGCGTTAAATAAGCTTTTAATTTGACGTGTCAAATAGCACAATTCTATTATAGAATGTTGTGTGTGCTGAATTTGCACGTGCAAGCTAAGCGCCACCACTGCTATCAGTAGCACTGTCAAAGCTGTACAAAACAAGCACACAACACAGGCCACGAACAATGTGTGTGTCACACCCTGACCTTAGAGATCCCTGTTTATTCTCTATATTTTGGTTAGGTCAGGGTGTGACTAGGGTGGGTACTCTAGTTTTTGTATATCTATGTTTTCTTTTTCTTTGTTGGCTTAGTATGGTTCCCAATCAGAGGCAGCTGTCTATCGTTGTCTCTGATTGGGGATCATACTTAGGCAGCCCTTTTTCCCACATTCAGTTGTGGGATTTTGTCTTTGTATGGTTGCATGTATTTTGCACGACGAAGCTTTTCGTTCGTTGTGTATTGTTTTTTTTCGCTGGTTCACATTTAAATAAAGTATGATGAACCCAAATCACGCAGCACCTTGGTCTACCCTTAACGACGAACGTTAGTGTGTGCAATACCTCGTTGGTGAAAATAGACCAAATTATTAGGGTGAGGCACATGGGCTACTAACAGCATACTACACAGGATATACTTAGTAATACTTTCTTAGCTACAGTATACATAACTCCCTTGCATATTACATCATTTATGCAGCAGCATACAAGACATTTTTGGACCCATCTTGTGAAGCTGGCGCGGCAGTCCTTTGTGGGCAAATTTTGTCATCAAAGTCTAGCATTCACAGCCACTCCATTGAATAGCAGGCTAACGTTAGTAGTTGCTTTGCAATGCTTGCAGTTAGCCACTGATTCCTTCTAAACGACTCATTGTTGTGTTTTCCAACTTGTTGTGTAATCTTTATCTCCATTGGCCGATGAGCACTGATATGTTTTATCTTGAATTTCTCTTCGTTATTTAACTTCATATGACAAGGGTTGAAAAGGATTTGCCAGTAGATTGTCGACTTGATTCATGATGATGACTGCTAGCTAAGACTTTGAAAGTAAGATGTTGACATGATCAGTCCAATCAAAGCTACAGTACATATAATGTGATTTGATGTAACTTTATCTGTGGCCAATAACATTGAGCCTTCTTGGAAGGGCACTGGTACTATAACTCTATGGCAGGACCCAAAAGGCAGACATTTTGGATGTCTACCCTTTTTTTTTTTACTTTAAATTTTTTATTTTTTATTTTATTCATAATACAAAAATCAACTTATATTGCTACATCAAACATGTCTAGCAAACCAAACACAGGTATTAACAATGCTCAAACATACAAAAAATATAAATACAAATAAAATACCAAAAATAATCAATTTAAGTGCAATTATATTCACTCTGAAAATATCTTATTATAATGATTCATGAAGATGTTATTCTTGTTGTTATTCACTAGGGTTAGTGTTTTAATAAGATAATTAAATTCAATCAGAAAAATTGGTAATTTTGGTATAGAATTTTGGAATTTTTGTTTGTGTATAAAGTATTTGGCAACAAGAATAAAAAAATTAACAATCATTTCAGTGGTTTTGTTATCATTGCAATAGTAACATATTAAATATTTTATGTTAAAATTGTAGGCAGTGTTCATAATGTTAAATAAGTACTTTGCAAGGTTTTCCCAAAATTCTGACACAAATTTACATTCAAAGAACAAGTGAGACAGATTCTCACCTTCTTTTTCACAGAAAACGCAGATATCATCAATAGCCACAAATTTGGAAATCATAGAATTACATGGATATATCTTATGTAACATTTTGAAGTGCACTTCCTTAACTTTGTTTGGTATACAGTATTTGTAAGGCCTTAACCATGCATTTTTCCAGACAATGTCAGGAATAAGCATGTTCCAGAAAAACTTTCCTCTCGGTGTAAGTTGGTTTTGTGAATGAAGAATTTGTCTTATATATTTATTACAACAAGATTTCTCAAGTAAGCCCACGCCTTCCAATCTGAGTTCTGGATAAAATGTGTGATCATTCCCAAAATTAAGATGACTTTTCATAAGTGTAGTTAGACCACTGAGAACGGCTTTGATCACAGAAATAAACTCTCTGAAAGGTATTGGAAACTCTTTCAATGTTATAAATTGTTCATATTGGAGAATATTACCCTTGTTGTCGAAAATATCAAGAACAAAGTCAATATTCCTCTCATGCCAGCTGGGGTAGAACAATTCCTTACAGT
This sequence comes from Salvelinus sp. IW2-2015, assembly GCF_002910315.2. Taxonomy (NCBI): domain Eukaryota; kingdom Metazoa; phylum Chordata; class Actinopteri; order Salmoniformes; family Salmonidae; genus Salvelinus; species Salvelinus sp. IW2-2015. Next base: position 2,775,411 of record NC_036873.1, read on the forward strand.
TATGTCTGAATTATTCCACAAACGAGCTTTATGAGGGGAAAAATTGTGCAGGAAACATATTTTCCAGGCCAGTAAAGCTTGTTGATGAAACCTTGCCAATTTAGCAGGTAATCTTTCAGGAATATAATTACATTTCAGTAAAAATTGAAGACCTCCCAATTTATTAAACACATTATTTGGAATGAAATACCATATTGAATCAGTATCGAGCAAACATTTCTTCAACCAGTTTATCTTGAAAGTGTTATTTATGTCAACAAAATCCAACACTTCTAGACCACCTTCAGCTCTTTTGTTAGAAAGGACATATTTTTTTAGTTTGTGAGACTTATTTTTCCAGACGAAGTCAAGAAAGGTCTTATTGATCTCTTTACAAGTAGCTGGATTTACACATAACGATAATGAGGGGTACACAAAACGAGACAGTCCCTCTGCCTTGGACAGAARTACTCTCCCAAGTATAGAAAGATCTCTTTGTAGCCAATTATTAAATATATTTTTAGTTCTCTTAATTTTAGGAGAGAAATTCAAATGTAGTCTGACTAAGTGTTTTTTTGACAGATGTATTCCTAAATATTTAACACAGACCTTTACAGGAATATTTTCTTTACAGGAATAATTTCTTTATCATCAGAGTCAAATAAACATAAGATTTCACATTTAGAAACATTCAGCATTAATCCTGATGCAATAGAAAATGCAGTTATAGCATTAAGGGCATGTGCGACCTGGTCTTTGTCTCTTAAAACTTCTTCTTAATAGGGGGCGCTGTTTTCACTTTGGGAAAAAATCGTGCCCAAATTAAACGGCCTCGTACTCTGTTCTAGATCATACAATATGCATATTATTATTGGATAAAAAACACTCTGAAGTTTCTAAAACTGTTTGAATTATATCTGTGAGTAAAACAGAACTAATTTGGCAGCAAACTTCCAAACAGGAAGTGAAAATTCTGAAAATGGGGCTCTGTGTCAGGACCTGCCTATTCAACTGGCTTATATTTATGGATCTGTATGCACTTCATACGCCTTCCATTAGATGTCAACAGGCAGTAGAATGTTGAATGGGGTGTCTTGCTTGATCTGAGACCGAATGAGAGCTTTTGGAGTGACAGGTCCGCTCTTTAGTCAGTATTCACCTGCGCACCAGGGAACCTAACATTGTCTTCTGAAATGCGTTACGTATACACGACGAAATGCTCCGGCTCTGATTTTATTGGATACATATGAGAAAAACATCCTAAAGTAGGATTTTCAACCGAGTTTGACCAGTTTATTCGACGTTTATTGGGAATTTTGGAATTTTTCGTTCAGTGCGCAAAGATTTCTTGGACATGTTTCCTCCACATGGCTAGCCAAAGTTGCTAATTCGACAGAAGAAATGGACATTCTAAAACAAAACAACGATTTATTCTGGAACTAGGACTCCTTGCACAACATTCTGATGGAAGATCATCAAAAGTAAGAGAATANTGCACAACATGTATTTTTTAGTAAAGTTTATGATGAGTTTTTTGGTTAGATTACGTGACTGTCCAAAATTGCTCCGGACAATTTGGTGCATCATGGCTACTTATTCACAATGTAAAACCAGGATTTGTAGCTCTAAATATGCACATTTTCGAACAAAACATAAATGTATTGTATAACATGATGTTATAAGACTGTCATCTGATGAAGTTGTCCAAAGGTTAGTGATTCATTTTATCTCTATTTCTGGGTTTTGTGAAAGCTATGTTGGCGGTGAATAAATGGCGTTGTGTGTTTGGCTATTGTGGTGAGCTAATATTTATATTATATTGTGTTTTCGCTGTAAAACACTTAAAAAAATCGGAAATATTGGCTGGATTCACAAGATGTTTATCTTTCATTTGCTGTACACCATGTATTTTTCATAAATGTTTTATGATGAGTATTTATGTATTTCACGTTGCTCTCTGTAATTATTCTGGCTGTTTTGGTGCTATTTGTGATGGTGGCTGCAATGTAAAACTACGATTTATACCTCAAATATGCACATTTTCGAACAAAATATAAATGTATTGTATAACATGATGTTATAAGACTGTCATCTGATGAAGTTGTTCAAGGTTAGTGATTAATTTTATCTCTATTTGTGGGTTTTGTGAAAGCTACCTTTGCGGTGGAAACATGGTGAAAACATGGCGTTGTGTGTTTGGCTATTGTGAGCTAATATAAATATATATTGTGTTTTTGCTGTAAAACATTTTAAAAATCGGAAATGATGGCTGGATTCACAAGATGTTTATCTTTCATTTGCTGTATTGGACTTGTGATTTCATGAAATTATATTATATGATATCCCTGTCGCGTTAGGCTAGGCTATGCTAGTCAGCTTTTTTGATGAGGAGGATCCCGGATCCGAGAGGGTGACTCGTTACAGGTTTTAAGAAAAGAGTAGTATCATCAGCCAGTTGGGAAATTTTGATTTCTTTGTTAAAAATGTTTAAGCCATACAAATTTGCATCATTCAGAATATCTAGAGATAGAAGTTCCACAACCAAAATGAATAAAAATGGCGAAATTGGGCATCCCTGTCGTACACTTCTGTTGATACTAAATCTTTTGGAAGTATTAAGGTTTAGTAGCACAGAACTATTTATATCTTTGTAAAACATGCAAATTACTTTAATAAAATGTTCACCAAATCCAAAAAGTTTAAGAGACCTAAAGAGAAATTCATGTTCAATTGTGTTTGGATGTCTACCCTTACTAAGGACTTAAACTTGGCGATGACGTACTGTCCCCATGAGTGACAGAACACTGAGCCATTCATGGCACAATGCTCCTATTTTCTGCTGGCTCGCCCTAACACCACAGAAAGCACTGAGCTAGGCTGAAACACCTGCATTTTGGAGCTGCCTTACTCAAGAAAACAAAAAAGAGACCAGGTGTGTATGCAGCTTTATTATTTTACATTGTTTGCAAACTGATATGTGACACGTATTAATGCCAAAATAACATGCAAAACAAGCAAGGCCCCACCAAAAAATATTTATATTTACACTACCGTTCAAAACTTTGGGGTCACTTAGAAATGTCCTTGTTTTTGAAAGGCATATTTTTTGTCCACTAAAATAACATCAAATTGATCAGAAATACAGTGTAGACATTGTTAATGTTGTAAAGTACTATTGTAGCTGGAAATGCCTGATTTTATATGGAATATCTACATAAGCGTACAGAGGCCCATTATCAGCAACCGTCACTTCTGTGTTCCAATGGCACGTTGTGTTAGCTAATCCAGGTTTATCATTTTAAAAAGCTAACTGATCATTAGAAAACCCGTTTGCAATTATGTTAGCACAGCTGAAAACTGTTGTTCTGATTAAAGAAGCAATACAACTGGCCTTCTTTAGACTAGTTGAGTATCTGGAGCATCAGCATTTGTGGGTTCGGTTACAGGCTCAAAATGGCCAGAAACAAAGTACTTTCTTCTGAAACTCGTCAGTCTATTCTTGTTCTGAGAAATTAAGGCTATTCCACGTGAGAAATTGCCAAGGAAGGAAGAGCGAAGGCTTCTCTACCAGGGTCCTGATCTGGGGCCAGGGTTTGTAACCAGCCAACTCAGAGGTCCTGTCTCTTCCACCAGTAACACTGGATACCTGCAGGTCTTCGTGGAATGCAGACTACAAACATATTGTACAGAAGAGCATAAAGGTTTATATAAGAAACTTTACTGTAACACACAGAAACTTGATATTATGAAATGTGAACCACAATCAAGCCCATCTCTAACATTGTGATTCAAGTACCCAACAATATGGATCCATTGGAGTTCATTATAAAAAATGTCCACACGTGTTGATTCAAGAATGAAGTATAATGTTTTGGTTCGACTGAGATAAGGGAAACTCAGTCCCTGTAATGATACAAAAATAACCAAGTCAGTCAGCACAGAGTCAATTTTGTATTTGATTTCAACAAAATAATCATACACTCATAACTTTGAAGTACAGTACTTTTATTGCAAAGTAGATTAACTTCTCACTACGGTAACACTATATTTCTGTAAATTTGGTACCCTCGCTTTGATTAAATTAATTATAAAATACTTTGGAAAAGGTTCAACATTACACACATCTTCCTGCCAAGTAAACATGCATTAAGGCACTATCCTTACCTCACTATAAAACACCAGTATCAACCTAAAGGGACTAAGTTTGTCACTCTTCATCAGTGAAGCATTTTTACAGACCCCATCCATCACCATATCATCTACTCTGCCTCATCATACTCATTCTTACCTCAGTTCTCATCATCCAGTTCCCTACTACATCCAAAACAAATAGAATGAACTACAAACAAACTAACTAGGACTACATTACATGTCACTATACCTGGGCCGTATGCAGTTTATGTTGGTGTATCCTGAGATAACTCCTCTTTGAGAACCTCTTCCCGCAGTGCGTACAGGCGAACAGCCTTTCTCCTGTGTGGCCCTTCAGGTGCATCTTCAGCTGGTAATGGTGGGAGAACCTATTCTCACACTGGGGCAGCGTCGGGATTTGTCCCGTTTGGACTCCACAGGCTGTACGAGTGTGCATTCTCTGATGGATCTCCACCTGTTTGGGGAAACTAAAGGTTTCAGGAAGCGCTTCTCTTTGCCACCGGATCTACTGATAGCATTACTACTACTATCATTTGTCAATGGGCTTGTGTAGCCATTTAGTGTTGAGGCACTGGCATTGTCTGAGGTCTGGTTTAACATTAAGAGATTGTGAGGAGGACAAAGGCCAGGGAGTGTCTGTGTTGTCACAGGGTCCATGTTCCAGTTGATAGATCCTATAGAAGGCAAGCTGAAGGTAGCATCTGTTAGGGGGTTAACCTGAGGCGCCATTAGTCTCTCTGAATCACAACTATAGGTGCAGGATGGAGCATCGCTAGCCGAGACTGTGCCTGTTGTCTTACGGACACCTCCCCATCCATGGAGACCAAATATTCGTCTCGCCCTGATCTCAGCCAGTCTGTTGTCATGGAGACTAAGTTCGGTTGTTGTTTTGTGTTCGACTGTCTGTTTCTGGTTGTGGTTAATAGTGTTGTTCCCCAGCCCAGAGTTGAAGATGATATCGAATCCACTGACTTCCACTATGCCGCCTCTGGTCCTGGCCTGCTCGGTCGTCCCCCAAGTTCTTGGGTCTGGGAATCCAAGATGGCCGCCCAGTCTCCTCTGTTAGCCTCCAGCCAACCACCTGCAGGAAGAAATTACAAAATAGACTTTACAAACATTGTAGAGGGAATTATTTTAAAATAAATTACCTGGTCAAGTTCATACATTATGTGTGTTTTTATATTTTAACTTAAGTTGTATTAATTTCATTTCATGAATGAAGAAAATGAACAAAAAAAACAACCAAGCGCATCACTATTCCCATTGAAGATCTATTACTGTATGTAGGCTATATGTATTTCTCCATTACCTTGCTCCCCCATCTTTAGTCCACTCAGCAGGTCAATGCTCTCTGGTCCATCTACTATTGTCTCCTCTTTGACCAGCATCAGATCAGGCTTCCCATCCTCCATGTCTACTTCCTGTAAGAGATACAGGGTGAGAGGATGTTGGATCAAGACATCTGATATGAGCACCCTGCTATGGAGCATCTTCTGATTGGGCAATGAGGGATTGCAATGAGTACTATGAGTACATTCTAGTTATTTTTTTATTTTTCTCTCTACATTGTCGGGAAGGGTCCGTAAGTAAGCATTTCACTGTTTGTCTATGACACATGCTTGTTTACGAAGTATGTGACAAATACAATTTGATTTGAGTTGATTACTTGACACTTTAATGATTTGATCATTCAAAAGCATGGTCACACACTTAAGACAAACGTAATCAAGACCTGGGTGGGCTCACCTCAGTGATACTGTGTGGTCCTATACTCTGTGGGTTCAGGAGGAGGTGTAGTCTGGTTGTCCTCCAATGCCCATGGTCCCCTTAAGGTTCCGCAGACCCTCCTCAAACCCCTCCTCCTTCACCAGCAGCACCTCTGGACCCTCCTCCTCCTGGAAGAGAGAGGTAATACAGATTACACAGACATACACTCCCTTAGGTACATTCACACAGATAATAAACACACTTTCAACATCGTGTTTACCCATCCCCACTACGTTTGAGTCCTAAACTGTAGTTACAGAATGACTTCATTGTTGTTAAACCAATCATGGTGGACATAAATATGTTGTTGTGGGTAAATATGAGTCAGCTATGATAAGTCAAAAGTAATCATCAGACAAACCTGACTAAACTATTTCGACGTATACAGTAGGTGTTTGTTAGTGTATGGGTCTAAAAGAGTCTCAATGAAAGTCTTCGAATGAAAAGTCCCATTTTGGCCTCCCGAGTGGCGCAGTTCTAGAGGCGTATCACAACTGTCCGTGATCGGGAGTCCCATAGGGCGGCGCACAATTGGCCCAGTATCGTCGGATTAGGGGAGGGTTTGGCCGAGGGGGTTTTACTTGGCTCATCGTGCTCTAGCGACTCCTTGTGGCGGGCCGGGCGCCTGCAGGCTGATCTTGGTAGTCAGTTGAACTGTGTTTCCTCTGACACATTGGTGCAGCTGGCTTCCGGGTTAAGCGGGCGGGTGTTAAGAAGCGCGGTTTGGCGGGTCACGTTTCGGAGGACGCATGAATCTACCTTCGCCTCCTGAACCCGTTGGGGAGCTGCAGCGATGAGACAAGATAAAATAAAAAAGTCCCAGTTTGTGTATATTGGTTCTAAAGCGCTGTTTGGTGTATGCAGAATAGGGTGAGATTATATGTGATGTACACGGAGCTCCAAAAGTATTGGGACAGTGACAATTCTGTTGTTATGGCTCTGTACTCCAGCACTTTGGATTTGAAATGACAATGAGCGTGCTGACCGACAGATTTAATTAGAGGGTATTTCCATCCATATCGGGCAAACCGTTTAGAAATTACAGCACTGTTTGTACATAGTCCCGCCATTTTAGGGGAGCAAAAGTATTGGGACAAATTTACTTTTGTAATTTTTGTATTTGGTCCCATATTCCTAGCACGCAATGACTACATCGAGCTTGTAACTACAAACTTGGATGTATTTGTTGTTTGTTTTGGTTATTTTTCTAATTATTTTGCACCCAATAGAAATGAATGGTAAATAATGTAGGGCGTCATTTTGGAGTCACTTTTATTGTAAATAAGAATAGAATGTTTCTAAACACTTACAGTTGAAGTCGGAAGTTTACGTACAATTAGGTTGGAGTCATTAAAACTCATTTTTCAACCACTCCACAAATTTCTTGTTAACAAACTATAGTTTTGGCAAGTCGGTTAGAACATCTGCTTTGTGCATGACACGTAATTTTCCCAACAATTGTTTGCAGACAGATTATTTCACTTATAATTCACTGTATCACAATTCCAGTGGGTCGGAAGTTAACATACACTAAGTTGACTGTGCCTTTAAACAGCTTGGAAAATTTCAGAAAATGATGTCATGGATTTAGAAGCTTCTGATAAGCTAATTGACATCATTTGAGTCAATTGGAGGTGTACCTGTGGATGCATTTCAAGGCCTACCTTCAAACTCAGTGCCTCTTTGCTTGACCTCAGAAAAAAATTGTAGACCTCCACAAGTCTGGTTCATCCTTGGGAGCAATTTCCAAATGCCTGAAGGTACCACATTCATCTGTACAAACAATAGTACACAAGTATAAACACCATGGGACCACGCAGCCGTCATACCGCTCAGGAAGAAGACGCGTTCTGTCTCCTAGAGATGAACGTACTTTGGTGCGAAAAGTGCAAATCAATTCCAGAACAACAGCAAAAGAACTTGTGAAGATGCTGGAGGAAACAGGTACAAAAGTATCTATATCCACAGTAAAACGAGTCCTATATCGACATAACATGAAAGGCCGCTCAGGAAGGAAGAAGCCACTGCTCAAAAACCGCCACAAAAAAGCCAGACTATGGTTTGCAACTGCACATGGGGACAAAGATCGTACTTTTTGGAGAAATGTCCTCTGGTCTGATGAAACAAAAGTAGAACTGTTTGGCCATAATGACCATCGTTATGTTTGGAGGAAAAAGGGAAGGCTTGCAAGCCAAAGAACACTATCCCAACCGTGGGTGGCAGCATCATGTTGTGGGGGTGCTTTGCTGCAGGAGGGATTGGTGCACTTCACAAAATAGATGGCATCATGAGACAGGACAATTATGTGGATATATTGAAGCAGCATCTCAAGACATCAGTCAGGAAGTTAAAGCTTGGTCGCAAATGGGTCTTCCAAATGGACAATCACCCCAAGCATACTTCCATAAGTTGTGGCAAAATGGCTTAAGGACAACAAAGTCAAAGTATTGGAGTGGCCACCACAAAGCCCTGACCTCAATCCTACAGAAAATTTGTGGGCAGAACTGAAAAAGCGTGTGCGAGCAAGGAGGCCTACAAACCTGACTCAGTTGCCCCAGCTCTGTCAGGAGGATGGGCCAAAATTCACCCAACTTATTGTGGGAAGCCTGTGGAAGGCTACCCAAAATGTTTGACCCAAGTTAAACAATTTAAAGGCAATGCTACCAAATTCTAATTGAGTGTATGTAAACTTCTGACCCACTGGGAATGTGATGAAAGAAATAAAAGCTGAAATAAATCATTCTCTCTACCATTTTTCTGACATTTCACATTCTTAAAATAAAGTGGTGATCCTAACTGACCTAAGACAGGGAATTTGTACTAGGATTAAATGTCAGGAATTGTGAAACTGAGTTTAAATGTATGTAAACTTCCGACTTCAACTGTATATATTAATGTGGATGCTACCATGATTACAGATAATCCTGAATGAATCTTGAACAATGAGTGAAAGACGCATCAAATAATCTGAAACAAACAAAACAAACAGCAAATGCATCTCATAACTTTGTAGAGTCACAAGCTTGATGTAATCATTGAATATAGGACCAAATACTAAACTTGACTACTTCAATACACTTAAGTGAATTTACAATACTTTTGGTCCTCTAAAAAGGGGGGACTATGTACAAAAAGTGCTGAAACTTCTAAAAGGTTATATGGATGAAAATACATATGCTCAAATTAAAGCTGACAGTCTACATATTAATCTCAGTCATTTTCATATCCAAAGTGCTGGAGTACAGGGCCAAAACGAGTCGCAATGAAAGTCTAAGAATGAAAAGGCCCATTTTGTGTTTATTAAATAAACAAGTGTTAAATACACCATATGAAAACCACACAGACGTCTAAACTAAAAATCTCCATTAATTTGATAAACCGCAATAATTTTTCCATTAAAAGTGTCTTGGGAAAGTAGTTGAATGGAAGTAATGAAATAGGCATTTGTGACAATCATATAGCCTACACAGTACAAACACAATATGTGACAGACTTTTTAGGCTTATATATCACAGTGTCTTGATGAAATATTCTACCCCGGAATATTCAACACTGAAATCTGTTCATCTCTTGATTCCAAATGCATCAGTGGGTCTTTTCTGCTGACAACAATAAAAATGAATCTTTGTCTTTAATGCAGGGTTTGAGCTAAACGTCAGAAGCTATCGAGTGGAATGGTTACTCTGCTGGTGTATCCTGAGGTAGCGCCTCTCTGAAAAGCTCTTCCTGCAGTGGGTACAGGTGAATGGCCTTTCTCCCGTGTGGACCTTCAGATGCATTTTCACCTGGTTCTGGTGGGAGAACCTCTTCTCACACTGGGGGCAGATGTAGGGTTGTGGACCCTATGGTGCCTCTTCAGGCTGGACGAGTGGGAAAAGCGCATATGACACTGGGTACAGCTGAAGGGTTTCTCCCCTGTGTGGACCCTCTGGTGCCTCTTCAGGCTGCCAGCCTCAGCGAAGCGCATATCGCACTGGGTACAGCTGTAGGGTTTCACCCCTGTGTGGACCCTCTGGTGGATCTCCACCTTCTGTAGGCAGCTGAAGCCTTTGTTACAGAACATGCAGAGGAACCGTTTCACTTTACTATTACCTGATGTGGCTCCCCCTCCCTGAGCTTGAGCCCTAGTCCTGTCGTTTGAATTCAGCACCTGATCAAAAAGGACGCAGCCGTGTGAATCAGAAGGCCCCATCGATATGGACACTGGGTCACGATCCCTGAGTGAGTGTAAAGGGGAATGGGTCACAACATTTAGATTGGTCTCTAAGCTTTCCCTGTAGTCTAAGAAGTCACTAGCGTTACCCTGCGAGTGTCCTCCTCGTAACTGAGTCTCGTCTGCATTCCATGTCAGAGGAGCGTCGCCCTCCACTTTCACAGTCACCTCATCCACGACCAGACCCTCTCCTTTCTTATCTAGGGACCCTTCAGAGTATACACTACTACTGTACCGGTTCCAGTCCCCTCTCATTGGATTAGTCTGTGTATCTAATACCACAGGCATGTCAGCAGGTATCATCTTTGTCTCTGTAGCATATGAACAGGACAGATCATTGCAAGTCTGTACCGCATCACCTGAGTCCCGATGGGACAGAACTGTTCTCGGGCTCAGGTTCCCGTGAAGTAAATACTCTGAGCGAGGAGCAGGACAGTCCAGTCGCCCCAACCCTGTTAAAGTCTCTGTTTCTGTGTTTGTCTCTGACTTGAGGGCGGCGTTCGGCGTTCCACTGACCTCCATGATGCTGCATCGGGTCCTGGGGGACGCTGGGGCGGTGGTGGGGTCCTCTGTGGCTACAGGGGGCGCCCCAGCTGCTCCAGGCTGGATGTCTCTGCTTTGCCGTGGGTCCCCATCTCCTTCAGACCTCTCCAGCTTGACCCCAGGACCTGCAGCCTCTGCAGACTGACACAGAAAGAGAGGAGGTTAATACCGGTACATGAGTAGCATTGGATTACAATGTCGTAGGGAAGTCTCACAAGCTCCCCTATGGCAGATAAATGAGGATGTACATGTAAGACAGTGAGTAGCTGAGGGGAGCCTTTCTGAAATAAACTGGCCATTTTGATGTAACACTATTACACTAACCTCGATCACTATAATGTGCTGGGTTGAGGTTCCACTCCCCTCATCAACAGTGATTGGTTGGTCATCTCTCCATGTTTTGTGTCCTGCTGGCTTCACAAAGCTCTTGTGGCCTCCAGTGAGATGTCCTTCACCTGAGAGAGTGATTTGGGGAAAAGAGGTGGTTAGGTTAGCTACTGTCAATGGTCAACACTATATTGTACACTATTGACCGTTTTGACACAGAGTACAGTTACATGCACACAATAATATAATAATGTGATTATTGTGGACAGTCAGATTTATGGAAGTCCAGAGAGGACATACACTACCTTTCAAAAGTTTGGGGTCACTTAAAATGTCCTTATTTTTGAAAGAAAAGCAATTTTTTGTCCATTAAAATAACATCAAATTGTGCAAAAATACAGTGTAGACATTTGTTAATGTTGTAGACTATTGTAGCTGGAAACGGCTGATTTCTTATGAAAATGTACATAGGTGAACAGAGGCCCATTATCAGCAACCATCACTCCTGTGTTCCAATGGCACGTTGTGTTAGCTAATCCAAGTTTATCATTTTGAAAAGATAATTGCAAAATGGTTTTCTAATGATCAATTATGTTAGCACAGCTGAAAACTGTTGTTCTGATTAAAGAAGCAATACAACTGGCCTTCTTTAGATTAGTTGAGTATCTGGAGCATCAGCATTTGTGGGTTCGGTTACAGGATCAAAATGGCCAGAAACAAAGTACTTTCTTCTGAAACTCATCAGTCTATTCTTGTTCTGAGAAATTAAGGCTATTCCATGCGAGAAATTGCCAAGAAACTGAAGATCTCGTACAACGCTGTGTACTACTCCCTTCACAGAACAGTGCAATCTCTCTCTAACCAGAATAGAAAGAGGAGTGGGAGGCCCCGGTGCACAACTGAGCAAGAGGACAAGTACATTAGAGTGTCTAGTTTGAGAAACAGACGCCTCACAAGTCCTCAACTGGCATCTTCATTAAATAGTAACCACTAAAACACCAGTCTCAACGTCAACAGTGAAGAGGCGACTCCGGGATGCTGGCCTTCTAGACAAGTTAAAGTGCCTTCACACCCCTTGACTTTTTCCACATTTTTGCAACAGCCTGAATTTGAAATGGATTCAATTTAGATTTTTTTTTTGTCACCGGCCGACACACAATACCCCGTAATGTCAAAGTGGAATTGTGTTTTTGACATTTTTACAAGTTAACAAAAATTTAAAGCTGATATGTCTTGAGTCATTAAATATTCAACCCCTTTGTTATGGCAAGCCTAAATAAGTTCAGGAGTAAAAATGTGCTTAACAAGTCACATAAGTTAACATGATTATTAAATGACTACCTCAATCTCTGTACCACATACATACAGAAAATTGTAAGGTCCCTCAGTCGAGCAGTACATTTCAAACACAGATTCAACCACAAAGACCAGGAAGGTATTCCAATGCATCACAACGAAGGGCACCTATTGGTAGATACAATTAAATGAAAAAAGCAGACATTGAATATCCCTTTGAGCATGGTAAAGTTAATTACACTTTGGATGGTGTACACCTAGTACACCCAGTTACTACAAAGACACAGGCATCCTTCCGAACTCAGTTGCCGGAGAGGAAGGAAAACACTCAGAGATTTCACCATGATGCCAAAGGTGACTTTAAAACAGTTACAGGAGGAGAAACTGAGGATGGATCAACACCATTGTAATTACTCCACAATACTAATCTAAATGAAAGAGTGAAAAGAAGGAAGCCTGTACAGAATACAAATATGCCAAAACATGCATCCTGTTTGCAACAAGGCACTAAATAATACAGAAGAAAATGTGGCAAAGCAATACACTTTTTGTCCTGAATACAAAGTGTTGTGTTATATTTGGGAAAACCTGTTTCAGTCTGCTATCCACCAGACACTGGAAGATGAATTCACCTTTCAGCAGGAGAATAACTTAAAACAGGCCAAATCTACACTGGAGTTGCTTACGAAGAAGACAGTGGATGTCCTGAGTGGATGTCCTACAGTTTTGACATGAATCTACTTAAATCTATGGCAAGACTTGAAAATGGTTTCTAGCAATGACAAACAACCAATTTGACAGAGCTTGAAGAATTTTGAAAAGAATAATGGGCAAATGTTGCACAATCCAGGCGTGGAAAGCTCTTAAAGACTTAGACTCACATCTGTAATCGCTTCCAAAGGTGCTTCTTCAAAGTATTGACTCAGATGTGTGAAAACGTATGTAAATTAGATATCTCTGTATTTACATTTTCTATAAATTTGCAAACATTTCTAAAAACATGTTTTCACTTTGTCATTATGGGGTATTGTGTGTAGATGCGTGAGAAAATGCAGCCTGTAACAACAAAATATGGAATAAGTCAAGTGGTGTGAATACTTTCTGAAGGCTCTGTAGCTGCGTTGTTGCTTGCATGCGATTGACTGTGGTCTTGGGGGTGGCAAACAGCCTGGGGGAACGTGCTCGTTCAGGGCATAGACGCCCCACGAGGACTTAGATGCCCCAAGAGCTCTTAGCTCAAGGTAAGGGACATTTAGCTTGCTAACATTCTAACTTAAAAACTGATAATGAGCTCCAAACACAAATGAAAGCATGATGTTGGTATGAAATGTACCATCCCTTAGTGTAGCAATCACCTCAGCCACACTGTCAATCTATCATCAATGCGTCCACTCATATTTATAGTATATCTCGTGAGCTCTACAAAACTAATTTTGTTATGTCGTTGTGATCGACATAACGAGGGAATTATTTATTTATATGTCCTCTCTGGACTTCCATACAGATTAATATAATAGTTTGATTAAAACGTAGACATGTTTTGCAAGAACAACGATTTCCCTAATAATCCTCTTTACATGGACACATCTGATATCACACTACCTGATGGCACTCTGATGAATGCAGAAAATTGCCAATAAAAATAAACGTTCTACCACAGGGCCATGTTATTTTTGGGAAGCATATTTGATTCAGAGTTCGGACGTATAAAGTTTGTAATGCGAAAACTACTTCTAAGATGCCTACTTTCAGTTGTTCAGAACTCACGCCTTCATTACACCGACATTGTCATTGCGTTTTCGGACACCAGAAGTACATTCATTCCCATTGGAACGCATCGTTTGCCTCACAGCATTGCTGTTGCAGTGTTCTGTGTGGTGCACACATTGGATATCTCCAACATATGCATCATATTGTATGCATAGACTTGACAGAACTAGTAGGAAAAGGTGAATGTTGAACTTTTGTTGCACACATATCCAGTAAAAATGTTGGATTGCATAATGAAAAAGTTTGACAGCAGAATTAAGCAAATTGACGCAATCGGTCAGACTTCACTTGTGCTAAAGAGGGAGGTTCTCTCGGCTGAAACGCTGATTAAGGTGTTTACATGCTCTAATAATACTAAAGATTGCTTAGAAAACCAGATAATTTAATTGGCGTATGCTTAATCCGATTGGACATTATGCCGATTATGATAAAGTGTCTGTTTACGTGATTATTTCATAATAGGCCTACTGCCATAATCAGTTTAATATCGAATTATTACTGTGCATGTCAACGTACTCACTGTCTGGAATTGGCAAGGATGTAACATTAAGCATAATTTATTTATGTACTATTTATAGATCGATTGATTATGTTCATGCGTCATATTGTTTTCAATTAGTAAATAATAGGAAATGCAGCTAATCATTAATCTGGTTAGAATATTATATTGTCTTTGCAACATACCTAAATAATCAGGGGAATTATTGCATACTATCCAAAAACGGACCAAGACCCAATTATGGTTAACACATCTAAAGTCACACATGCGCAGAGCGGAAGGGGTCGACAGGGCCCCACAGCCTCGGCTTTCTGCAAAATGTACCTCTTGCCATTCCTCTGTATCGGTCGAGGATCTTGACACTACTGGGAAGGATGCGCTCCCGTGCTACCTTCAGTTCCAATAGCTGTAGTTTCCTCCGCAATGTCCTGTTTTCTTTCTGGCTTTGAGTTATTTCCAAACGAAACACTGCATAGTCGTCGTCTACGAGTTTACAGATGTCTGCCACGGCTGCATTCGCTAGCACCTCCATGATGGAGGCTATTTCAGTGTGAAAAACCATACAGTTAGCCATTGTTAGCAGCTAACTAGCGTTACCAACATAACATATATCAGCCAAGTCCCGTCTCCAACGCGAATTATGAGGTAATTATGTGATGCTGTGCAGTTAAATGGTGTTAATAAACGTCTAAATAATAACAAAAAACGCTTAACGTGGAAAATGTTATCGGACACTGTTCACTTCTTCTTCGGTATTACAGCAGTTTGCAAACAATCTTTAGAGGTGCATACCGCCGCCTACTGCACAAGGCGGTAAACCATAGAAAAAATAAAGCATTTAGGATAGGGGAAGAAAAAAAGACATCGATACAAAAACACAAAAATAGACCTATTAAAAAAAACGATGTTCTTCGGCATACAGATCACTGACAACCTGAAATATACCGTGTGGTGTTGCACTTCTTCAACCTCATGAGGCTGAAGAAATTTGGCTTGGCCCCAAAGATGCACCAATGAGAGTATCCTGTATCACTGCCTGGTGCGGCAATTGCTCTGTTCGCAACCGCAGGGCTCTCTAGAGCACATATGTCAGAGTCAAGGCCCGCGGGCCACATCCGGCCCGCGAGAAGGTTTTTTACGGCCCCTGGGATGATCTTGATTTATTATTAGAACCGGCCCGCAGACCGCAGCAAGCCGGCAGCCCGCAGATCTTTTACACGCACCAATACTACATTTCCCACAATGCAACGGTGACGCACCGAGCAGTAGGCTGCTTCATTTCAATATTTATTGGCACAGCAGTCGTCAGCATCACAGTAAAATTAACTTTCAGATACCCATCAAAAATGGCAAAACGGAAGGTGGACACTGAGAACCGGGGGTTTCAAACAAGGTGGGAGTCGGAGTATATGTTCACGGAGGTAGCTGGAAAACCTGTGTGTCTTCTGTGTGGAGAAAGTGTGGCGGTACTGAAAGAGTATAATCTGAGACGACATTATGAAACGAAACACGCGGACAAAAACAAGAATATGGACATGGAACAAAGGCTACAAAAGGCAGAGGAATTAAAACGAGGCCTCAAATCTCGACAGGCTCTGTTCAAAAAAGCCAAATCACAAGGCCAGGCTGCTGTCAAGGCCAGTTTTATTTTGGCAGAAGAGATCGCTAAATCAGCCCGGCCATTTACGGAGGGGGATTTCATCAAAAACTGCATGATTAAAGTTTGTGACGAAGTTTGCCCAGAAAAAAGGCAACTCTTTTTAAATGTGAGTCTGAGCAGAAACACCATTGCCGAGAGAGTAGACCAGTTGTCCATCAATCTAAAAGAGCAGCTTGTGAAAAAGGGAAAAGATTTCATTGCATATTCCTTGGCTGTGGATGAGAGCACCGACATTTCTGACATTGCCCAGTTGTCAATTTTCATCCGCGGAGTGGACTTTAGTTTAGTTTAATATTTGTTTTCACTGCATGTTACTTCTCCTTAAACAAAGTGTTGTTTTTGATTAATAGATTTTTGCACTTTATTTTATTGTATTTCAATCCAATTATATTTTAAAAATATTTCAGTTGAGTGGATGATAGAAAATTGCTATTATTGTTTTTTTCTTTGAAGTAAATTTAGCCCACTTTTGCTAAAATAGAAAATATAGGCTACTGATGGTGCCTTGAATACCGGTTTCTTTCATTTAATGTTCATGTTATGGGGATTTTTATATAAAGGAAATTTGTCTTTTGTGTCTGTTGAAAATTAAAGATTACTGACAGAGCCATAAGAAAATATTGCTTTATTTATCTGATCATATTGGAATATATTTGTTAGGTTTTCAGTAGGTTCAATTAGGTTCACTAGACTATATGCGTCATTKAAAAAWTTTTCAATGAACATTCGAACAGTCCGGCCCTCGGCTTGTAGCTAAATTTTTTATTTGGCCCTCCGTCCATTTGACTTTGACACCCCTGCTCTAGAGGGTGGTGCAGTTAGCGCCAAAGCATCACCAGTGGCACACTGCCTGCCCTCCAGGACATCTACAGCACCCAATGTCACAGGAAGATCATCAAGGATGCCTGTTCACCCCGCTACCATCTAGAAGGTGGAGACAGTACAGGTGCATCAAAGCTGGGACCGGGAGACTGAAAACCAGCTTCTATCTCCAGGCCATCCGACTGTTAAATAGTCACCAAAGGGTATGGTTAAATGAAAAAAGTGTATGTGCACTGTTATTTGAAATAAGGTACAGCTTATTACATTACCCATATCTCCTATGATCAGTATCTTTTAAGCTGAGAGCAGACTTGTTTAGAAAGAACAATGTGTTAGCAAAAATAGTAAAATAATAGGACTTTATTCCATCAATCACATTAGTAAGGTAAATATTCAACTTTCCTTGTTC
Organism: Salvelinus sp. IW2-2015; assembly: GCF_002910315.2. Taxonomy (NCBI): domain Eukaryota; kingdom Metazoa; phylum Chordata; class Actinopteri; order Salmoniformes; family Salmonidae; genus Salvelinus; species Salvelinus sp. IW2-2015. The sequence continues at coordinate 2,792,848 of NC_036873.1, forward strand.
TAGCCTAGGTTTACTCTCTCTAAAAACTGTTTCAAATGACCAGTTAAAGGGTTAATGAGGGGTATGTGGTTTAATTACCCTCTTAACCCAAGACACTTAACATGATAACTATCCCAGACATACATCTCAAACCACAGTGCTACGATTTCTCCCGGTTGTGGACACTCCTATGTCTGGTAAGGTTACTCAGGAAGGAGAAGCTCTTGTAGCATAGTTTGCACTTGAAGGGCTTCTCCTTGGTGTGAACGGTCTGGTGCTCCCTCAAATAGTGTGCCCTAGCGAAGCGCTTCCCACACGTGGGACAGGCGTACGGCTTGTCCGCGTCTGTCCTAATGCTCGGCCTCCCACGTTGTGACCCAATGACACCAGAGGAGGTAGAAGCAGGAGTCTTTGAGCTCCCTCCTTGACCTGTAGCCATTGTTTGGGTGTTGTTGGGATTGGGTGCTGTGTTATAGGCTAGGTAACTCTCGTTGTGAACGGCCATCCTGACACTGTCTGTATTCATGGGGTACCCATGAGGCAGCTGAGGAAGGCTAGGACGAGGTCCATGCCCAGGCCTTCTATGAACCCATTCACCAGGCATTAGACAAGATCCTGGAGAAGACAGACTTCCTGTTAGACTCCTACCAGGGGGGTCTCCCACCACTCTCTGTGAAGGCTGAAGCCCAGGGTGACCTGCTCTGTTCATCATAGATATTGTGGTGTTTGTATCATGAGAACAGGAGGGTCTATCTCTATCAGCCCCAGGCCCTGCTCCATCCCTGCACTGAGACTGTGAAGAGAAGGGTCTGGGCTGCAGACTGGATCCCTGTTTGGGGCCTCTGTCTTTTTGATGACCAACAGGACTTCCACCTGTCCACTGGTTTTGTTCTGTGTGGTGGTGGTTCGGTCCTGGTTCCGACTCGCGAAGGAAGAGCGACGGCTCCTGATCCAGGGTTCGGATCCGGGGCCAGGGTTTGTGACCAGCCACTTCAGAGGTCCAGTCTCTCCCTCCAGCAACACCGGATATCAGCAGGTCCTCATGGACTGCAGACTGTAAACACAAAATGTACAGAAGAGCAGAGAAAAGGTTTATATAAGAATCTCTTTACTGTAGACATTATAAAATGTTTACCACAGTCAAGCCAATCTCTAATATTGTGATTCAAGTACCCAATAATATGGAGTCATTGGAGTTTATAAAAATTGTCCATGTGTTGATTCAAGAATTAAGTATGTTTTGGTTCGACTGAGAGAAGGCAAACTCAGTCCCTACCACGATAAAAGAATAACCAAGTCAGTCAGCACAGAGTTGAATATGTATTTAATTTCAACAAAATTGTAATATTGTGAAGTACAGTACTTTTATTGCATAAAATGATACATGTGACCAGAATAACTTTTCTCCCTATGGTAACACTTTATCCTTTGTGTAAATTAGGCACCCTCACTTTGATAAATTGAATTTTAGAACGCCTTGAAATAGGTTTTAACATTACACACAGCTTCACTACATTAATAAACATGAATTAAGGCAATATCAGTGCTTCATTATAAAACACTGGCATCAAACAGGACAAGGTTGTCAAATTTCATCAGGGAAGCATTTTTACAGACACCATCACACCAACTATCACCATATCATATCATCTACTCTTCCTCATCACACATTTTCATCATCCTCATTTTACCCCATCCAGTTCTGTATTACATCGAAAACCAACAGAATAAACTACAAACTAGCTAATACTACATTACATGTCACCATACACTATTCATGGACTTTATGCATTTTCTGTTGGTGTATTCTGAGGTAGCTCCTCTCTGAGAATCTCTTCCCGCAGTGCATACAGGAGAATGGCCTCTCTCCTGTGTGGACCATCAGGTGCCTCTTCAGCTGGTGCTGGTGGGAGAACCTCTTCTCACACTGAGGGCAGCTGTATGGTTTCTCCCCTGTGTGGACCCTTTGGTGCCTCTTCAGGTTGGATGAGTCTGAAAAACTGGCCCGGCACAGGTGGCAGCTGAACGGTTTCTCCCCTGTGTGCATCCTCTGATGGATCTTCACCTGTTTGGGGAAACTGAAGGCTTTCCCACAGAACGAACACGGGAAGCGCTTCTCTTTGCCACCAGATCTACTGATAGCGTTACTATTACTGTCATTTGTCAATGGGCTTGTGTAGCCATTTAGTGTTGAGGCACTGGCATTGTCTGAGTTCTGGTTTAACATTAGGAGAGTGTGAGGAGGACGAATGCCAGGGAGGGTCTGTGATGTCGCAGGGTCCATGTTCCAGTTGATAGATCCTATAGAAGGTATGCTGAAGGCAGCACCTGCTAGGGGGTTAACCTGAGGTGCCACCAATCCCTCTGAGTCACAACTATAGGAACAGGACGGAGCATCGCTAGCCGAGTCTGTGTCTATTCTCTCCCGCCGCGAACCGACACATCCCCATCCCTGCAGACCAAATCTACGCCCCGCTCTGGTCTCAGCCAATCTGTTGTCATGGAGACTAAGATCGGATGTTGTTTTGTGTTCGACTGTCTGTTTCTGGTTGTGGTTAACAGTGTTGTTCCCCAGCCCAGAGTTGAAGATGCTGTCCCATCCACTGACCTCCACTATTTCGCCTCTGGTCCTGGCCTGCTCAGTGATGTCCCCCGGGCCCTTGGCTGCACCCATCTGGGTCTGAGATTCCAAGATGGCAGCCCAGTCTCTTCTGTTAGCCTCCAGCCAACCATCTGTAGGAAGAGGTTACAAAGTAGACTTTACAAACTTGGCAGAGAACTCTACATATGGAGTTTGAGTCAATTACCTGGTGAAGTTCATACAATACAATATAATGTGTGTTTTTGTATGTTAACATAAGTTGTATTGATTAAATAGCCAGGTGCATCACTATTTCCATTGAAGTATATCTATTATGTTCTGTATGTGGGTCTTTCTATAGACTATGGTACCAGTGAGGATTTCCTACGCTGGACAACTTGTTATAGCTGCTGATAAGACATTGATAATAATCTGCCACATTTTTTTGTGTCATTACATTAAGGTATAAGGGGGGGAGCATAGATACACTACAAGACCAAAAGTATGTGGACACCTGCTCTTCGTACATCTTATTCCTAAATCATGTGCATTAATATGGCATTGGTCCCCCTTTGCTGCCATAACAGCCTCCACTCTTCTGGGAAGGCTTTCCACTAGATGTTGGAACATTTCTGCAAGGACTTGCTTCCATTCAACCACGAGCATTAGTGAGGTCGAGCACTGACGTTGAGCGATTAGGCCTGGCTTGCAGTCAGCGTTCCAATTCATCCCAAAGGTGTTCGATGGGGTTGAGGTCAAGGCACTGTGCAGGCCAGTCAATTCTTCCTCACCGATCGACAAACCATTTCTGTATGGACCTCGCTTTGTGCACAGGGGCATTGTCATGCTGAAACAGGAAAGGTCCTTCCCCAAACTGTTGCCACAAAGTTGGAAGCACAGAATCGTCTAGAATGTCATTGTATGCTGTAGCGTTTAGATTTCCCTTCACTGGAACTAAGGGACCTAGCCCAAACCAGGAAAAACAGCCCCAGACCATTATTCCTCCTCCACCAAACTTTACAGTTGGCACTATGCATTGGGGCAGGTAGTGTTCTCCTGGCATCCGCCAAACCCAGATTCATCCGTCGGACTTCGAGGTTGAAGCATGATTCATCACTCCAGAGAACGCGTTTCCACTGCTCCAGAATCCAATGGCAGCAAGCTTTACACCACTCCAGCCGACGCTTGGCATTGCGCATGGTAATCTTAGGCTTGTGTGCAGCTGCCCGCCATGGAAACCCATTTCATGAAGCTACTGCCTAATAATTCTAATGCTGACGCTGCTTCCAGAGGGAGTTTGGATCTCGGTAGTGAGTGTTGCAACCGAGAACAGACTATTTTTACACACTACACGCTTCAGCACTGTTCTGTGAGCTTGTGTGGCCTACCACCTCATGGCTGAGCCGTTGTTGCTCCAAGACGTTTCTACTTCACAATAACAGCACTTACAGTTGACCGGGGCAGCTCTAGCAGGGCAGAAATTTGTTGAACTGACTTGTTGGAAAGGTGGCATGCTATGACATTGCCACGTTGAATGTCACAGCTCTTCAGTAAGGCCATTCTACTGCCAATGTTTGTCTATGGAGATTGCATGCCTGTGTGCTCGATTTTATACGGATGTTGATGAAATAGCCGAAACCACTAATTTGAAGGGGTGTCCAATTACTTTTGTATATATAGTATATATTCAATAAAATTGCAGAGTTGATTTAAAACCTGTTAACCCTTTCTCATGGGTTGTGTCTTGACGGATTTGTCCAACACTGTGTGACATAAAACATTATTTTCTGTCCTTAAATTTATGGCAGTGTTGCCATTATATCATATATTAGACTAACTTTAACCCTGTAAGAATCCTCGATCTAGCTGTCGGACAGTTTTTTGTATAGAGATCTCAGAAATACAGTGCAACTACGTAACATTTTGTGTGTCCGTGTGTTACGGGGTGAAAACAGTTTATGGACACAAATCCCCAAAAAGATTGCAAAATCGAATGCTTCCAACCGAATGAGTCACCTTACCTTGATACTTAAAACCTAAGTCGATACTGTCATTAACGTGGTTCTTCAATAATTACATAATAGTTGTTGGATGCGCATTTGATGTCGAGCTGTTTAATTATGCTGTGATATTTTCACACATCGGCATCTGAATTTTTTTGAATTACATTCAAGTGATGAACAGCTGTTAGTGATAGCAAATGCGATAAAACATCGGCACAAGTGCTGGAAAAAAAGGTGTTTGCGAGGAATGTTCTGAATATTTGTCTAATTTGTTACGCCTGTGAAGACAGTTGTGCATGGATCCACGTTGGATCTAATGTCCCTAGTGAATTGATGTTGGTCATCTGCTTGATTTACAGCAGGGTCTCGTAAGATTTAACAGAGAAAGCATCAAGGTAATGAGTTGATGTTTTAATATGTTTTTGTGCCTCAGATTGGACACCGAGTCTACTGTGCACAGTTGTGAAGGATAGACTATTACACCGAGTCAACTGTACACAGTTGTGAAGGATAGACTATTGCGCAACACCCAAGCTGTTCCTATGAATTATTCTGGATATAAAGACAACACATTACACAGCCCAGTGGGCTTCATCCCAATATGATCTGGTAATGACATGACAAATACATTTTGGTTTCCATGTTACACCTGTAATTTTAAATAATACAAGGGACTTGAAGTAGCCTACTTGAACTTTAATTTGTAGCTGAGAAATTAAAGTACTGGAATTGGCTTACCTTGAAAATCAGACATTTCCTCAATTTGGTGCTTGAAAAGTCCTTGTAATTATTGTAGCCAATTTATAAGTCCTGCTCCCTTATAATTATCCCTGATTTCTTTTTTGATCCGTTTTTGTGAGTGGCCACTTGCGTTTGTTTCCCGCTGCTTCAATTAAAGGGTGTTGCACTACTCTGTTTTGGTAAAACCACGTGTGGTTATTAAGAGGATGACAACATCTAATTCTGGCTTCAACTTGTCTTTCCATACAAATCCTTCCAGTACAAAAGGAACCTGGTTTTTGGTCGCTTTCTCTTCATAAAAAAACAACTGATGGTGAGATTCAAACGGTGAGTTTGAGTTTGATGCTACCGCTATTCACGGCTTTATTATGTGTGCCTGCATCGGCTACAGGAAAACCGCCATGCATGCAACCAATCTATTTAGTCAGGCAACTCCACATTATTCTCATATTTTAGAATGTAATTCTAATTTGAATATCAATGCATTGACAAGGACAAAAAAAAGTGGTAATGGTTTACTTTTTTGGGGGGACACTTTTTGGTGGTGGGGGGGGTTCTATATTAGGCCCTATATTTCCAATTATATAAATTATACAATTGTACAATATTGAGGTCCTTGAAAATTACTATTAAGTGCCTGAAAAAAAAGTCCCTGAAAGTCCTTGAATTTGACTTTCCAATATCTGTATGAACCCTTCTTAAAGGATGTATAGTCTTGGGCCTATGTTGTTGTATAGGTGGCGTTAAGGGACAATTTGCATATATTCCTTTAAGTACACTGTGGAACTGCAAGAAAATCATTAATATTTTTTGTTTCAAATCTTTTTGAAATTTTGATCCCAATTCTGAGCTCATTATTTATAAAAGACCCAGATGTATTTCTCCCTTACCTTGCTCCCCCATCTTTAGTCCACTCAGCAGGTCAATGCTCTCTGGTCCGTCTTCTATAGTCTCCTCTTTGACTAGTAGCAGATCAGGCTTCCCATCCTCCATGTCTACTGACTGTAAGAGATAGAGTGAGAGGATGTTGGATCAAGAGATCCTGCTATGGAGCAGCTTCTGATTTAGCAATGAGGGATTGCTATGTGTACTATGGAAACTTGTTAGTTGATTTGATTGTTTTACATGGTTTTAAATTCAAAGGCATGGTCCCACACTTAGGACAACATTTATCAAGACCTGGGCTCGTATCCACAAAGAGTCTGAGTAGGAGTGCTGATCTTTCCATATAATCCTATTCATTATGATCTAAAAGGCTAAACTGATCCTAGTTCATCACTCCTACTCTTGAGAGGTTTTGTGGATACAGACCCTGACCTAATACCATTCAGACAGTAGTTTACAGTGGGCTCACCTCAGTGAGACTGTGTGTGGTCCTGTGCTGCTCAGCTGGTTCCTCTGTGGGTTCAGGAGGAGGTGTAGTCTGATTGTCCTCCATGATTATAGTCCCCTCAGGGTTCCCCAGACCCTCCTCACACCCCTCCTCCTTCACCAGCAGCACCTCTGGACCCTCCTCCTCCTGGAAGAGAGGTGATACAGATTACACAGACATACACTCCCTCAGGTACATACACAAAGATAATAAACACACTTTCAACATGGATAGGCCATACTTGCTAACATTATAAACAGTTTCTCAGTCTCAAAATGTGCATCAGCCAACTAAAATTGTTGATTTACTTGCACATGATAAAAAGCTATACAACTGCTCCCCGGGCGCCGATGACGTGGATGTTGTTTAAGGCAGCCCCCTGCACCTCTCTGATTCAGAGGGGTTGGGTTGAATGCATTTAGTTGTACAACTGACTAGGTATCCCCCTTTCTCTTTCTTTATATTCTAGCTGGTCCGATCAGAAAACCTGGCACATGTTATCCTTACGCGAATCTCACAAGGTGGCAGTGATTATTTCCTGTAACAAATTTCACATCATCCTATCAAAGACCTTAGACTTTTTATCCACAAACAAATGGCATTAATTAAAATAGGTCAATTTGGCCACCAGAGGGATTATTTTAAAACCTACAAATTCAAGGTTATTTTGTTCCACTAGGTCTAGGTCTGTAAAGTGTTGTGTCCCAATATTGCATGATGATGCATCCTTGACTAGGCTACTACCTCGCATATATGACCAAAAAGTTTTTGCCTATCCAATTCACATATATTAATGTGCTTTCATAGCACTAAAGATGTAGGAGGATTATACAAGTTATATTCGCGTACATCGTAAAAAAAAGTTGAAGATGCTCGTGGTCTTCTTGTCAAATTGCTGTAATTTCCTCTTGACTGCCATCACTAATTGGTGGCGTGATAAACCCAGAGACGGAGAGAGATGATGGCCGCGAGCTTCGATCCCCCTCGGGAGAAAGTTTTTATTAGAGGAAAAAACGCTCCACTGTTGGTCCTCGAGTCAAAAATAATGCATGTGACAAAGTTGATCATTATAAATGCATATAAAAAGGTTGTAGGCCTACATTTAAGTGGACACGTCTGTGTAATAGCTTATGCAATATCTTTGTCTGAAAGGCTGAAGAAAGACGTAGCTACTTATTAAATTCATTCTTAATCTTCAAGCTGTTGGCTGCAATTCCCTTCACACTCTACATTTCAAAGGGAAAAAAGTTTGAAACGCTCTACACTATATGACCAGCCAGTTAAACGCATGTGATCTAGTTGCTTTGATTATCAGAATGCTTTCACAGAGAGGAAGAGGCGAATCTTTGGGTTTAATGAACAAGTGTTGGATCACGTCCAACTACATGGACAATTTTAATTGGCTAACCCTCTTATCACGTGCAAGTTAATCAACAATGTTATTTGGCTGATGCACATTTTGAGACAGAGAAACAGTTTAACTTAAACTTTTTCTCATGTTAGCAAGTATGACGCCGGAGTGTTTACCCATCCCCACTAGGTTTGAGTCCTATACTGTAGTTACAGAATGACTTCATTGTCGTTAAACCCATCATGGTGGACATAAATATGATGTTGTGGGTAAATATAAGTCAGCTATGACAAGTCAAAAGTCATTCAAACGTGACTAAACTATTTTGGTAAGTGTATTGGTTATAAAGCACTGTGTGTATGCAGATCATATGTAATGTATGTTAAAATAAGTCTCAATGAAAGTCTTAGAATGAAAAGTCCCATTTTGTGTTTATTAAAACGTTAATACACAACATGATAACCACACAACGTCTCAACTAAAAATCTGCATGAACCTGATGAACTGAATTAATTTTCAAATTAAAACTATATCTGGCGAAAAAAATTAGGTAGTTGAATGGAAGTAATGAAATAGGCATTTTTTAACATCATAGCCTACACAGTACAAACACAATGTGTAAAATACCTTTTTGGCGTATACAGTTCCAGTCAAAAGTTTGGACACACCTACTCATTCAAGGGTTTTTCTTTATTTGTACTATTTTCTACATTGCAGAATAATAGTGAAGACATCACAACTATGAAATAACCCAAAAAGTGTTTAACAAATCAAAATATATTTTAGATTCTTCAAAGTAGCAACCTCTTCGCACACTCTTGGCCTTTTCTCAATCAGCTTCATGAGGTAGTCACCTGGAATGCATTTCAATTAACAGGTGTGCCTTAAGTTGATTTGTGGAATTTCTTTCCTTCTTAATGCGTTTGAGCCAGTCAGATGTGTTGTGACAAGGTAGGGGTGTTATACAGAAGATAGCCCTATTTGGTAAAAAAACAAGTCCATATTATGGCATGAACAGCTCAAATAAGCAAAAAGAAACGACAGTCCATCATTACTTTAAGACACGAAGGTCAGTCACTCCGTAAAACTTTTAAAGTTCCTTCAAGTGCAGTCTCAAAAACCATCAAGTGCCATCATGAAATTGGCTCTCATGAGGATTGCCAGGAAAGGAAGACCCAGAGTTACCTCTGCTGCAGAGGATAAGTTCATTAGTTACCAGCCTCAGAAATTGCAGCCTAAATAAATGCTTCACAGAGTTCAAGTAACAGACACATCTCAACATCAACTGTTCAGAGGAGACTGAGTGAATCAGGCCTTTATGGTTGAATTGCTGCAAAGAAACCACTACTAAAGGACACCAATAAGAAGAAGACTTGCTTGGGCCAAGAAACACGAGAATGGACATTAGACCGGTGGAAATCTTTCCTTTGGTCTGATGAGTCCAAATGTGAGATTTTTGGTTCCAACCGCCATGTCTTTGAGACGCAGAGTAGGTGAATGGATGATTTCTGCATGTGTGGTTCCCACCGTGAAGCATGGACTAGGAGATGTGATGGTGCTTTGCTGGTGACACTGTCTGTGATTTATTTAAAATTCAAGGCACAATTAACCAGTATGGCTACCACAGCATTTTGCAGCGATACGCCATCATCTAATTTGTGCATAGTGGGACTATCATTTGTTTTTCAACAGACAAGGACCCCAAACACACCTACAGGCTGTGTAAGGGCTATTTGATCAAGGAGAGTGATGGAGTGCTGCATCAGATGTCCTGGCCTCCACAATCACCTGACAACTCAATTGAGTTGGTTTGGGATGAGTTGGACCGCAGAGTGAAGGAAAAGCAGCCAACAAGTGCTCAGCATATGTGGGAACTCCTTCAAGACCATTGGAAAAGCATTCCTCATGAAGCTGGTTGAGAGAATGCCAAGAGTGTGCAAAGTTGTCGTCAAGGCAATTTTTTAAATCATTTTTATTTAACTACAAAAGTCAGTTAAGAACAAATTCTTATTTACAATGACGGCCTACTCCGGCCAAACCCGGACGATGCTGGGCCAATTGTGCGCTGTCCTATGGGACTCCCAATCACAGCCAGATGTGATACAGCCTGGACTCGAACCAGGGACTGCAGTGACACCTCTTGCACTGAGATGCAGTGCCTTAGACCGCTGCGCCACTCAGGACAGACAGATTCCACAAATTCAGTTTTGAAATGCATTCCAGGTGACTACCTCATGAAACTGGTTGAGAGAATGGCAAGACTGCGCAAGGCTGTCATCAAGGCAAAGGGTGACTAATTTGAAGAATCTCAAATATATTTTGATTCGTTTAACACTTTTCTGGTTACTACATGATTCCATGTAGTAACATGTGTTACTTCATAGTTTTGATGTCTTCACTATTATTCTACAATGTAGAAAATAGTCTAAATAAATAAAAAACTTGGAATGAGTAGGTGTCCAAACTGTTTGACTGGTACGTCAAACACACACACACACACACACACACACACACACACACACACACACACACACACACACACACACACACACACACACACACACACACACACACACTTTATCCTGATTTTTACTCAAGTCTTTCTATTCTTTTACTTGTATATTCATTGTTCCTGTCAATATTGCTCAAATTCAGTACATTGGATTGGGAATAATTGATGGACAGCAATATTCAAACATTGTCTCAGATTTAAGTCAGGATCACTCAACACCTCTTGGAAAGTCATTCTGGTGTGTATTTGGCATTAAAATGTGTATAATTTGTGAAGAATACAACTGTTCCAGGGTTAGGTGTTGCCACCACAATACTTTAACTTTCTAAATCCGAATTAATCCCTTTTTAGACTTAATTTTAAGGCAGCAAAATGTGAAGACTGTGCAAGGTGTGTGTAGACTTTCACTAGGCACTGTATATCACACAATGTATAGATGCAATATTCTACCCAGTAATATTCTATACTGAAATCTGTTACTCCAAATGCATCGGTGGATATGTTTTGCTGACAACAAAGAAAATTAATCTTTGTCTTTAATGCAGGGTTTGATCTAAACCTCAGAAGCTATCGAGCAGAATGGTTACTTTCTATGTTATAGACTGGAATGGTAATTCTGCCAGTGTATCCTGAGATAGCTCCTCTCTGAGAACCTCTTCCCGCAGTGAGTACAGGCGAATGGCCTCTCTCCCATGTGGACCTTCATGTGCATCTTCAGATGGTCCTGGCGGGAGAACCTCTTCTCACACTGGGTGCAGCTGTAGGATTTCTCCCCTGTATGCCTCCTCTGGTGCCTCTTCAGAATGCAAGCCTGGGCTAAGTGCATGTAACTCTGAATACAGCTGAAGGATTTCACCCCTGTGTGGACCCTCTGGTGGATCCCCACCCAATGAAGGCAGCTAAAGCCTTTGTTACAGAACATGCAGAGGAACCGTTTCTCTTTACTACCCCCTGATGTTGCGCGACCTCCCTGAGCCTGGGCTCGAGCTCTGTCATTTGAGTTCAAAACCTGATCGAAAAGGACACGGCCGTGTGAATCGGAAAGTGCCATCGGCATGAACACTGGATCGCGATCCCTGAACGCATGTACAGGGGAGTGGGTCGTGACATTTGGATTTGTCTCAAAGCTTCCCCTGTAATCTAAGAAATATTTGCAGTGAGTGTCCGTCTCCTAGGTGACTATCTGCATTCCATGTGGGAGGAGCGTCACCCTCCACTTTCAAAGTCATCTCATCTACCAAAGACTACAACCTACCCTTTCAAATCTAGGCACCCTTCAGAGTATACAATACTATTGTACCAGTTCCATTCTCCTCTAGACAGATCATTCTGTGTGTCTAAACCCCACAGGCATGTTGCCAGAGTCCATCTCTGTAGTGTAAGAACAAGATAGATCATCAACACTAGTGTCTAACGCCTCACCATCTCCAGGGGAATGAACTGTCCTCTGGCTCTGGTGAAATACCGGTAAATACTCTGAGCTGGGAACAGGACAGCCTAGTGGCCCCAGACTCAGTCTTTATGGGTCTGATCTGTGGTCAGATTCTGTGTGTTACAGTTAAAGTCTTGGTGTCTGTCTCTGACTTAAGGACGGCATTCCACGTTCCACTGACCTCCGTGATGCTGTGCCATGTCTTGGCCTGGGGCGCGTTGGGGGTGGATAGGTCCTCTGTGGCTACAGGGGGCGCCACTCCAGACGCTGCTCCAGTCTGGATGTCAATGCTGTGTTGTGGGTCCTCCTCTCCTCCAGTCCTCTCCTGCTTGACCCCAGGACCTGCATCCTCTGCATCTGCAGACTGACATAAGAAGAGAGGAGGTTATTACCAGGAATGGGAGAGGTTATTTGAATATCTGAATGGAGGTTAGTATTCGAATACTTGCAACAGTATTCATTTTGGAATGAAAAAAATCATAGGCCTATTTTAACTATGAAAAGGCTTTGTCTCAATTAAATACAATTATAATTATTTGAATAGTGAAAATATTTCAAATGCCCATCCCCAGTTATTACCGGTATCATGAGTAGAATTGGATAACAATGTAATATTGAAGTCTCACAGATAAATGAGGATGTAAGCAAGTGAACAGCTGAGGGGAGCCTTTCTGAAATAAACTGGACACATTTGATGTACTGTAATTTTGATGTAATACTATCACACTAACCTCTATCACGATAATGTGCTGGGTTGAGTTTCCACTCCCCTCATCAACAGTGATTGGTTGGTCATCTCTCCATGTATTGTGTCCCGCTGGCTTCACAATGCTTCTGTAGCCTTCAGTGAGATGTCCTTCACCTGGGAGAGTGATTGGGGGAAAAGAGGCGGTTAGGTTAGCTACTGTCAATGCTATATTGTACACTATTGACAGTTTTGTCACTGTCTAGAATTGGCTAGAATGCAAGGTAACACTTCTCAACTTCTTAATATACTATTTATTGATCAATGTATAGTGTTCCATGTATCACATTGTTTTCATTGAGTAAAAAATAGGAAATGCAGTAAATCAATAATCAGATGAGTCTGGTTCGAAATGATCATGTGTCTTTGCGCAAGATAGCTAATTAATTGGGGGAATTATTGCTTATTATTCAAAAACTGACCAAGACACAATTCTGGCTAACACATCTGAACACGTGCAGAGGGTAGCCAGCAGATCATATCTGCTTATTTACAGCTGCACTAGGATTTGACAGACTTCCTGTGTAGATTAAGACATGTGGAGCCGGAGTGAGATATGGTTTAGAAAATGTACTTCTATTGAGAACTGCTTTGGACACTCTTGTCCCATTATCCCAACTGTTACACAGAGAATATTGAAGAGTGATAGTGAGAGTGCTAAACTGCCATGTTTGTCCTCATGCTAGCTAACAGTAGCCATTATGGAATGGCGTTGAACAACAAAGGAGCTGATTGGCTGACACTGCCATTCCCAAAATGGCCGCTGTGGTTTCTGCTACCTAGCATGATAACGAACAGTCCAGTTTTCCAGAAAAACTAGCAGTCTTTCAATTCTCTCAGTGTAACAGTTGGGATAATTGGACAATTCAGAATACAAAGCATTTTTTAATCCCTGGATTGAGGTATGCTTTCTGAGCCATGTCTCGCCCCGGCTCCGTTGTTTTAATCTACTCAGAAAATATGGCTGACCTAGACCTAGTGCAGCTGCAAGCAAGCTGGTCGGATCTGCTGGCTAATGCAGAGTAATGGGGCTACAGGCATGAACAGGCGGCCTTTTGTCAAATGTACCTCTTGCTATTCTGTATCGGTCGACGACTTTGACACTACTTGGACGACTAGCGAGGACACGCTCTCGTATTGTCCTCTCTGCCCGCTCCCGTGCCACCTTCAGTTCCAGTAACTGTAGTTTCCTCCGTAATCCCCTGTTTTCTTTCTGGCTTTGAGTTATTTCTAAACGAAACACTGCATAGTCGTCATCTACGAGTTTACAGATCTCTGCCACGGCCGCATTCGCTAGCACCTCCATGACGGAGGCTATTTGAGTGTGAAAAACCATACAATTACTGTTAGCCATTATTGTTAGCTAAGGTTAGCAGCTAGCTTGCTAGCGTTACCTAGATAACATAAATCAACCAAGTCTCGTCTCCAACGCGAATTAAAGACTACCTGAGGTTAGTATGTGATACTGTCTAGTTAAATGAGTCATATTGTGAGTTCCATGATGTTAATAAACATCTAAATAACCCATACAAATTCAAAAGAGGAAATTGTTCTTGGTAACGGTAACTGGTAACTTCCGTTAACTTCTTTGATTTTATGACGGTTCGCAAACAACTGTTAGGGGTGCATGCCGCCACCTATTGTATGGGTGGTAAACTACGGGTTAAAACCGACATACAAAGTAAAAAATAAAACTCCCCCTCCTTCAGTCACATTACAATTTAAATCACATCCCAACACAGGCTCAGGAGTCTGTTAGGGCAGTATCTTCGTTGATAGGGTTACTTGTACTGCCTCTTCTGTCAAATCCCTGAGTCCCACAAAAAACGTTCAGCTGCACTTAAAATTATGCCAATTTAGTCCTATTTCTTCTCCGTTTGTGCTGTGCAGTTAATGACCATTGCAATAAATGCTACAAAGCACACATTTTTACACACACATTCACTGATGCACGCATCTACAGCTCTACTCGTTCCTTCAACTCTTCTCACCGCCTCCAGGTAGGACACACGCTGGACAGTCCAATTCTGTCTTGTTCGATCCGGGTGCATCTAACCTCCACTAGCATTCGATACTCTTCCTGTCTGCATACACTTGACACCGTACCAAATATTTAGCATGTAGGCTCTTAAAGGGTATCTCACATAGCCCAACTTTACATGAGGGAGAGATTGTGGATTAAGTGTATTTCTTCATTAAATCTACCATACGGGTCAGTCAACCTGCTCCAATAACTCCACCTACTTCCTCAGGTATTAAATCTGTACACACTTTATGCGCCATCCCAGATATAATCCTGTTGATAGGTGCTCTGCTTTGAAGATCCATACACAAAACATTCCACTCATATCTTCTTGAGACACAATGCACACCTCTTCTACTCTGCAGACACACAAAAAATCAAAATAAACCCACTTCTTGTGACTCTGACACCACTTCACCTAACCCATTCCATGACATCTATTGAGACTTAAAACAGATTTCCAAAACACTCACTCAGACTAAAGACGAGTCTAAGGGTTTCCACGACAACTTTACTTCTGTGGTTTCCTTCCTTTTTCGCCACAAACCCACTCATCCTCACTGTCATGACTTTCCATACTCGGACCACTTGCGTTTACACTGAACAGAAAGGATCTATATTAAAGATGAGACCCTGAAGAAGACAGACCTCCTAGTCTCCCACTACTCTCTGTGAAGGCTGAAGCCCAGGGTGACCTGCTCTGTTCATCATGGATACAGTGGTGTTTGTATCATAGGAAACGGAGGGTCTATCTCTATCAGCTCCAGGCCCTGCTTCATCCCTGCACTGAGACTGTGAAGAGAAGGGTCTGGGCTGCAGACTGGATCCCTGACTGGACCATCCATCTCTCTGATGACCACCAGGACTGAGGTTGTTCAGCCCACCTGTCCACTGGTTGTGTTCTGTGTGGTGGTGGAGTTTTTGTCCCTTGTGGTTCGATCCTGGTTCCGACTTGGGAAGGAAGAGTGAAGGCTCTTGATCTAAGGTCCTGATCTGGAGCCAGCCGCTTCAGAGGTCCAGTCTCTACCACCAGCAACACCAGATTGCAGCAGGTTCTCATTGACTGCAAACACTCATTTTACAGAAAAGGATATACAGGTTTATATAAGAAACTCTTTGCTGTACACACAGAAACAAAATGTTAACCACAGTCAAGCCCATTTCTAACACTGTGGTTAAAGTAACTAACAATATGGGGCCTTTGGAGTTTAAAAACATTTCCATAATGGTTGATTCAATAATTAAGTATAATGTTTTGGTTCAAATGAGATAAGGGAAACTGCAATGATACAAAAATAACCAAGTCAGTCAGCACAGAGTAGTTCGTATTTAATTTCAACAAAACACTCACATAACGTGTACAGTAGTTTTATTGCACAAAACGATACATTAAGAGTAAAATAACTTTTCTCAATATGGTAACACTTTACTTTTTCTGTAACCAAGTGGCTGCAGTTCTGGATTTTCTGGAACCTTGCTGTTGCTAAAAATAGAGATTTCTGCGCATGCGGGATCTACTAGCCTTCTCATTTCAGCTGATGCTCTGTGACTCCACTGCCGGAAGTTTACATACACCTTAGCTAAATACATTTAAACTCAGTTTTTCGCAATTCCTGACATTTAATCCTCATAAAAATGCCCTGTCTTAGGTCAGTTAGGATCACCACTTTATTTTAAGAATGTGAAATGTCAGAATAATAGTTGAGAGAATGATTTATTTCAGCTTTTATTTATTTCATCACATTCCCAGTGGATCAGAAGTTTACATACACTCAATTAGTATTTGGTAGCATTGCCTTTAAATTGTTTAACTTGGGTCAAACGTTTAGGGTAGCCTTCCACAAGCTTCCCACAATAAGTTGGGTGAATTTTGGCCCATTCCTCCTGACAGAGCTGGTGTAACTGAGTCAGGTTTGTAGGCCTCCTTGCTCACACACGCTTTTTCAGTTCTGCCCACAAATTTTCTATCGGATTGAGGTCAGGACTTTGTGATGGCCACTTCAATACCTTGACTTTGTTGTCCTTAAGCCATTTTGGCACAACTTTGGAAGTATGCTTGGGGTCATTGTCCATTTGGAAGACCCATTTGCGACCAAGCTTTAACTTCCTGACTGATGTCTTGAGATGTTGCTTCAATATATCCACATAATTTTCCTTCCACATGATGCCATCTATTTTGTGAAGTGCACCAGTCCCTCCTGCAGCAAAGCACCCCCCACAACATGATGCTGTTACCCGCGTGCTTCACGATTGGGATGGTGTTCTTCGGCTTGCAACCCTCCCCCTTTTTCCTCCAAACATAATGATGGTCATTATGGCCAGACAGTTCTACTTTTGTTTCATCAGACCAGAGGACATTTCTCCAAAAAGTACGATCTTTGTCCCCATGTGCAGTTGCAAACCATAGTCTGGCTTTTATTATGGTGGTTTTGGAGCAGTGGCTTCTTCCTTGCTGAGCGGCCTGTTAGGTTATGTCGATATAGGACTCATTTTACTGTGGATATAGATACTTTTGTACCTGTTTCCTCCAACATTTTCACAAGGTCCTTTGCTGTTGTTCTGGGATTGATTTGCACTTTTCGCACCAAAGTACGTTCATCTCTAGGAGAGAAAGTGTCTCCTTCCTGAGCGGTATGACGGTTGCGTGGTCTCATGGTGTTTATACTTGCGTACTATTGTTTGTACAGATGAACGTGGTACCTTCAGGTGTTTGGAAATTGCTCCCAAGGATGAACGAGACTTGTGGCGGTCTACACATTTTTTTCTGAGGTCTTGGTTGATTTCTTTTGATTTTCCCATGATGTCAAGGAAAGAGGCACCGAGTCTGAAGGTAGGCCTTGAAATACATCCACAGGTACACCTCAAATTGACTCAAATGATGTCAATTAGCCTATTAGAAGCTTCTAAAGCCATGACATAATTTTCTGGAATTTTCCAAGCTGTTTAAAGGCACAGTCAACTTAGTGTATGTTAACTTCTGACCCACTGGAATTGTGATACAGTGAATTATAAGTTAAATAATCTGTCTGTAAACAATTGTTGGAAAAATGACTTGTGTCATGCACAAAGCAGATGTCCTAACCGACTTGCCAAAACTATAGTTTGTTGACAAGAAATTTGTAGAGTGGTTGAAAAACGATATTTAAATACTCCAACCTAGGTGAATGTAAACTTCCGACTTCAACTGTACACAAAACAGTTAGAAAAAACATAGTTATGTCTCTTGTAACAGTCGTCTAGCAATGTTATTTTTTCATCATCATTGCAAACATGGGCTAAACAGGAGGCAGAGAACTGGCTATATGGCAGCATAACTATAAAGATTTATATCATCACACAAAACGCTAATTGTTTTGTCCCAATGTGTAGACCGTCTTGTTTGAGACTATTTTTTACAGCAATATCAGTTACACTAGACAGAGAAGGTTGTAGCCTTCATACATATTTTTGGAACTTTCATTAAAAAGCTGTTCAGACATATGAGACATCGGCTATATCATCATATCGATCAAATTGCTTTTGGGTTCAGAAGAGGGTGAGTAAATAGAGAAACTTGAACATGCGTAAATAACACATGCGCAGAATGTGATTTGTGAATGTGAAAGAGGGAATGTGAAAGAGGGGATAAACTCTATTCGTAGCCTCTGCCTTTCTGTACATTTGGTACCCTCGCTTTGAGAACATTTATTTGAGAATACTTTGGAAAAGGTTCAACATTACACACATCTTCATGTCAAATAAACATGAATTAAGGCACTATCATTTCCACATGATAAAACACAGGCATCAAACAGGACAAGGTTGTCACTTTATCAGAGAAGCATTTTTACAGATGCCATCACACCAACCATCAACCCTGCCTCATCATACTCATTCTTTCCTCAGTTCACCTCATCCAGTTCCCTACTACATCCAAAACCAACAGAATTAACTACAAACTAACTAACTAGGACTACATTACATGTCACTATACTCTATACATGGGCCATGCACATTTTCTGCGGGTCATTCCTGAGATAGCTCCTCTCTGAGAAACTCATTGCATACAGGCGAGTGGCCTCTCTCCCGTGTGGACCTTCAAGTAACATCTTCAGATGATGCTGGTGGAAGAACCTTTTGTCACACTGGGAGCAGCTAATAGATATATCCCGTGTGGACCCTCTGGTGCCTCTTCAGGTGACAAGCATTGGCAAAGCGCATCTGACACTGGGTACAGCCAAAAGTGTACAACCCCCGTGTGCATCCTCTTGTTGGATCTCCACCTGTTTGGGGAAATGCTTCTCTTTGCCATTAGATCT
This sequence comes from Salvelinus sp. IW2-2015, assembly GCF_002910315.2. NCBI lineage: Eukaryota > Metazoa > Chordata > Actinopteri > Salmoniformes > Salmonidae > Salvelinus > Salvelinus sp. IW2-2015. The sequence goes on from NC_036873.1 coordinate 2,811,885, forward strand.
TCTGATAGCGTTACTACTACTGTCATTTGTCAATGGGCTTGTGTAGTGATTTAGTGTTGAGGAACTGACATTGTCTGAGGTCTGGTTTAACATAAGGAGAGGAGGACGAAGGTCAGGCAGTGTTTGTGTTGTTGCAGGATCCATGGTTCAGTTGATAGATCCTATAGAAGGCAGGCTGAAGGCAGCACCTGTTAGGGGGTTAACCTGAGGCGTCAGTCTCTCTGAATCACAACTATAATAGCAGGATGGAGCATCGCTAGCCAAGTCTGTGTCTGTTCTCTCCCAACGCATATGGACACCTCCCCGTAGACCAAATCTACACCTTGCCCTCGTCTCTGCCAGTCTGTTGTCATGGAGACTAAGTTTGGTTGTTGTTCTGTATTCGACTGTGTTTCTGATTGTGGTTATGAAGGGGTTAGTGTCCCAAAGACCCTCCCCATTATTGATTAAGGCGACCTTAAGAGTCATATGTTTTGCTGCAGGCCTTATAATAGATACTGTTATGTGCCTAAAACTCTGCCACTATACGTTGTACAAGCCATCTATATTAGTATTTGTGGTTAAGACCTAGCTGTTGTAAGAGTGTGCTTGCAGACTAAGTCTGAGTCAGACCGAAACTAGATAAAGAGAAGTAACCACTGTCTGGTTTTGACATTTTGATCTTGTGTGACAGTGGACAATGCTAATGAATTCAGAGAAGCTAGTGTACTAGGTTACCTTATAAGGTAACCTCAGCATATTGCTGTATACATACATTGACGTAGGTGATCATACCACCAGGGAGTGATCACTTGTATAAAATCAGCTGCGCCCTTAGGTGGGATGCAGAACTTAATCTGAAACACACATGCTGTGTTTCCATTGTCAACTTCTGTCTGAAATTGCATTAATAAAGGTTTGATTGATTTACTTAAAAAATGTATTGTCTGACTGCTGATTTCACCAATAAGCCAATGATTGACAAGGAACCTACCCCGACAGTTAACAGTGTTGTTCCCCAGCCCAGAGTTGAAGACACTGTCCAATCCACTGACCTCCACTATGTCGCCGCTGGTCCTGGCATGCTCAGTGATGTCCTCCCCATCTATGGGAATCCAAGATGGCCGCCCAGTCTCCTCTGTTAGCCTCCAGCCAACCACCTGCATGAAGAGTTTAGAAAATATACTTAAAAAACATGACAGAGAACTCTACTCTGGAGTTTTTGTCAATTACCTGGTCAAGTTCATACATTGTGTATTTTTGTAAGTAAACATAAGCTGTATTGATTTCATTTTATGAATGAAGAAAATTCCCATTGAAGATCTATTACTGTATGTAGGCTATATGTATTTCTCCCTTACCTTGCGCCCCCATCTTTAGTCCACTCAGCAGATCAATGCTCTCTGATCCATCTTGTATGGTGTCTTATTTTATTAGCAGCAGATCAGGCTTCCTATCCTACATGTCAAATCAAATTTTATTGGTCACATACACATGGTTAGCAGATGTTAATGCGAGTGTAGCAAAATGCTCTTACAGTCGACTGACTGTAAGAGATACAGAGTGAGAAATCTGATATAAGCACCCTGCTATGGAGCATCTTCTGATTGGGCAATGAGGGATTGCTATGAGTACTATGCAAACATGTTAGTTGATTTGATTACTTGACACTCTAATGGTTTGATCATTGAAAGGCATGGTCCCACACTTAGGATAAAATGTATCAAGATCTGGGCCCGGATCCACAAAAATTATCAGAGTAGAAGTGCTGATCGATGATCAGTTCCCTACCTGTCTATATAGTCTTATTCATTCTGATCTAAAAGGCACTCCTACTCAGAGAGGCTTTTTGAAAACGGGCCCTGATCGAATACCATTCAGCCAGTAGTTCACAATAGGCTCACCTCAGTAAGACTGTGTGTGGTCCTGTGCTGCTTAGCTGGATCCTCTGTGGGTTCAGGAGGAGGTGTAGTCTGGTTGTCCTCCATGACCATGTTCCCCTGAGGCTTTCCCAGACCCTCCTCACACCCCTCCTCTTTCACCAGCAGCACCTCTGGACCCTCCTCCTCCTGGAAAAGAGAGGTGATACAGATTACACAGACATACACTCCCTCAGGTACATACACACAGATAATAAACACACTTTCAACATGGAGTGTTTACCCATCCCCACTACGCTTGAGTCCTATACTGTAGTTATATAATTACTTTGTTATTTGTAAACACATCATGGTGTTGTGGATAAAAAGAAATCAGCTGAAGCCTGGTAAAGATCCATCCAGTCCTGCTAGTTATAGACCTATTGCACTTACATAAAATCTCTGTAAACTAATAGAAAAGTAGATTGTGGGTAGATTGCTGCATTATCTGGAACATAGGGGTCTATTAAGTCCATCTCAGAGTGGATTCAGAAAAAGAAGGACTACCCTTGATGCATTGGTTACAGTTAGTACCTAGGTGACCAAAGCTTTGGCAATGAAGGAAGTGATGTCAAAAGTATATTTTGACACAAAAAAGCATATGATACAATGTGGAGGGAAGGTCTACTGATTACATTGCATGGCATGTGTACATTCTCCCACCTATACAACTGGATTATGGATTTGTTTGACCGAACCTTCCAGGTCAGGTTGGAATCGGAGTTATCAAGAGAATATGAGGTGGAAAATGGAACTCCACAGGGTAGCACCATTAGTCCCACCTTATTCACGTTGATGATATCTTAGGAAATATCGGACAGGGTATGGGGCGGCCTTATATGCAGATGATGGTGCCATTGTAATAGATAAAAGGCAAGGAGCGGTTTTAGTAGCAGAGGAATGATCCTTATCATGGGGTTTCAAGTTATCTGTATCTAAACCATGTTCGCGAAACAAAAAGATAAAGGAAGATGTCAGTGATAGATTATATTTACAATGATTGGAAATGGTAACAGAATTTAAGTATTTGGGGCTATGGTTTGAGAAAAAGCTTACATGGAGGCATCATATTACATGTATTGAGACTAAATGTAAGAAAGTATTCAATCTTATGAGGACAATAGTGACTGGGGGGCAGATAGGCAATTTTTTTGCCCAGAGATCGGGAAAAGGGTTGATGAATATGGACTCAGGGACCTTGTTATTGGGCCATCTGTGGCAATAGGAAATGTGCCACTGTGAATATACAGTATGTTGATCTTAGTCTAATCCAACGTTTCCCAAACTTGGTCCTCGGGACCCCAAAGAGTGCACGTTTTGGTTTTTGCTCTAGCACTACACTAAGCCTACTGGATGACAAATAGTTTTTAACCAAGACAGAATAACTTTTTCCTACATAACATAGGTACAGCAGATCCCCTTATTGTATGGGACACTTTTAAATGTCAATCAAATTTATTGATAAAGCCCTTCTTACATCAGTTGATATCACAAAGTGCTGTACAGAAACCCAGCCTAAAACCCCAAACAGCATGCAATGCAGGTGTAGAAGCACGGTGGCTAGGAAAAACTCCCTAGAAAGGCCAGAACCTAGGAAGAAACCTAGAGAGGAACCAGGCTGTGAGGGGTGGCCAGTCCTCTTCTGGCTGTGCCGGGTGGAGATTATAACAGAACATGGCCAAGATGTTCAAATGTTCATAGATGACCAGCAGAGTCATATAATAATAATCAGTGGTTGTAGAGGATGCTACAGGTACAGTACCTCAGGAGTAAATGTCAGTTGGCTTTTCATAGCCGATCATTCAGAGTATTTCTACTGCTCCTGCTGTCTCTAGAGAGTTGAAAACAGCAGGTCTGGGACAGGTAGCACGTCCGGTGAAAATGGCATCTAACTGTGCCTTTAGGTGCCTTTTTTTTTTTTAGGTCAAAGGAGTTCATCTTAAAAAGGAAAAAGAAGAACTAACAGTACAAATAGATAGTTATAAAAACAGTACCATAGAGGCACAGAATAAGTTAGAGGGTAAACAAATAGAAATGGAGGAACTTATTCAAGAAAGATCAAGTGTAAATATTATAAAAATAAAGCGAACTGGATGGAATATGGGAAAAATGCACAAAATATTTGTTTTATCTTCAACACATGATGATTCATGTTTTCTTTTAATTCCGCAATTTGAATCCCTGCACAGCCTCATAAAGGATCTAGATAACTTTTCTAACCTCTCTGGAGGTTCATAAAACCAAATTATGATAAATGCCATATTACATCTATAAAAAAAATATACTTTTACATTACTGTGTAGTTTCCCAATAAAATTATCCGACAGTGAAGCGGACATGCTCGGCATTCATATCACAAAATAAATAAATTCTCACTACAATACATTTTAATAGAAAGTTAGCCAGATTAGATAAGATTTTGCTCCCAATGAAAGGACAACACCTGTCTATTTGTGGAAAAATCACCCTGATTAATTCTTTAGTCATATCCCAGTTTACCCATTAATTTATGGAAAAATCACCCTGATTAATTCTTTAGTCATATCCCAGTTTACCCATTTATTTATGTTCCACTTTATTTGGAATGGCAAGCCAGGAAAAATTTAAATGGGCCTATTTCTATAATGAATATGAATTCGGAGGGCAGAAATGATTAAATATGAAAGCATAGGACCTCTCACTAAAGGCTTCAGTCATTCAAAAACTATACTTAAATCCTAGTTGGTTCTCCAGCAGATATGTAAAAATGGCTCATCTTGTGTCCAAGAATGGCCTTTTTCCATTCATTCAGATTACAACCTCTCACTTTCAGTTATTTGAAAATTAAAAGATCTCCATAATATCGCTATTTTTAAAACAAGCAATAGAAAGCTGGTTGCAATTTCAATTTAATCCACCAGAAAAAAACTGAACAAATATTAGAACAAATACATGACCAAAGGTATGTGGACACCTGCTCGTCATGTGCATTAATATGGAGTTGGTCCCCCCTTTGCTGCTTTAATAGCCTTCACTCTTCTGGGAAGGCTTTCCACTAGATGTTGAAACATTGCTGCGGAGACTTGCTTCCATTCAGCCACAAGAGCATTAGTGAGGTCGAGCACTGATGTCGTGCGATTAGGCCTGGCTTGCAGTCGGCGTTCCAATTCATCCCAAAGGCTTGTGTGGCCTACCACTTTGTGGCTGAGCCATTGTTGCTCCTAGACGTTTCCACTTCACAATAACAACACTTACATTTGACCGGAGTAGCTCTTGCAGGGCAGAATTGTGACTAACTGACTTGTTGGAAAGGTGACATCCTGTGACGGTGCCACGTTAAAAGTCACTGAGCTCTTCAGTAAGGCCATTCTACTGCCAATGTTTGTCTATGGAGATTGCATGGCTGTGTGCTCGATTTTATACACCTGTAAGCAACAGGTGTGGCTGAAATAGCCGAATCCACTAATTTAAAGGGGTGTCCACATACACTACCGTTCAAAAGTTTGGGGTCACTTAGAAATGAAAAAAATACATTAAATTAGTTGAAAAATTTATAGGAAATATAGTCAAGACGTTGACAAGGTTACAAATAATGATTTTTAATTGAAATAATAATTGTGTCATTCAAACTTTGCTTTCATCAAAGAATCCTTCATTTGCAGCAATTACAGCCTTGCAGACTTTTAGCATTCTAATTGTCAATTTGTTGAGGTAATCTGATGAGATTTCACCCCATGCTTCCCGAAGCACCTCCCACAAGTTGGATTGGCTTGATGGCCACTTCTTACGGTCAAGCTGCTCCCACAACAGCTCAATAGGGTTGAGATCCGGTGACTGTGCTGGCCACTCCATTATAGACAGAATACCAGCTGACTGCTTCTTCCATAAATAGTTGTTGCATAGTTTGGAGCTATGCTGTGGGTCATTGTCCTGTTGTAGGAGGAAATTGGCTCCAATTAAGCGCCGTCCACAGGGTATGGCATGGCGTTGCAAAATGGAGTGATAGCCTTCCTTCTTCAAGATCCCTTTTACCTTGTACAAATCTCCCACTTTACCACCAACAAAGCACCCCCAGACCATCACATTGCCTCCACCATGCTTGACAGATGGCGTCAAGCACTCCTCCAGCGTCTTTTCATTTTTTCTGCATCTCAAGAATGCTCTTCTTTGTGATCTGAACACCTCAAACATAGATGTCTGTCCATAACACTTTTTTCCAATCTTCCTCTGTCCAGTGTCTGTGTTATTTTGCCCATCTTAATATTTTCATTGGTCTGAGATATTGCTTTTTCTTTGCAACTCTGCCTAGAAGGCCAGCATCCCGGAGTCGCCTCTTCACTGTTGACGTTGAGACTGGTGTTTTGCGGGTAAAGATGCCAGTTGAGGACTTGTGAGGCGTCTGTTTCTCAAACTAGACACTCTAATGTACTTGTCCTCTTGCTCAGTTGCGCACCGGGGCCTCCCACTCCTCTTTCTACTCTGGTTAGAGACAGTTTGCGCTGTTCTGTGAAGGGAGTAGTACACAGCGTTGTACGAGATCTTCAGTTTCTTGGAAATTTATCGCGTGGAATAGCCTTAATTTCTCAGAACAAGAATAGACTGATGAGTTTCAGAAGAAAGTACTTTGTTTCTGGCCATTTTGAGCATGTAATCGAACACACAAATGCTGGTGCTCCAGATACTCAACTAGTCTAAAGAAGGCTAGTTTTATTGCTTCTCTAATCAGCACAACAGTTTTCAGCTGTGCTAACATAATTGCAAAAAGGTTTTCTAATGATCAATTAGCCTTTTAAAATGATAAACTTGGATTAGCTAACACAACGTGCCATTGGAACAAAGGAGTGATGGTTGCTAATAATTGGCCAATGTAGATATTCCATAAAAAATCTGTCGGTTCCAGCTACAATAGTCATTTACAACATTAACAATGTCTACACTGTATTTCTGATCAATTTGATGTTATTTTAGTGGACAAAAAATGTGCTTTTCTTTCAAAAACAAGGACATTTCTAAGTGACCCCAAACTTTTGAACGGTAGTGTACGTTTGTATATATCGTTTATTATGGTTAAATTCAAATATACTAATCGATTAAAATAAAAATTGAAATTTATTAAAAACTGTAATCTTTGTAAATGATATCATAAAGAGGACTGGTGGAGTTGTCGCACATGCAGTTAACAAAAATATATGGAAATGTCTGCTCTATCCAAAATTACAACCAACTGATTGCAGCATTGCCACAAAAATGGAGGAGGCAAGTGGAAAGGGGAGAAGGTAAGGAACTTGTCTGTCGGCCGTGCATTAAAGACCAAAATTTGCTAAAGAAAATTGTGATAATTAAAAAAAGTTAACCAGTTTCATTTAAGGACCAAAAATTGTACAGCTGCACCATACAAAATAGTTTTGGATGTACCGATTCCATGGCACATGGTTTATGAACTGATACACAAAACGACGCCGGATTCAAATCTTAGTTTTTCAATTTAAATTATTATACAGAATTCTTGCAACCAATGGAATGTGGCTTACGAAAGTATTCACCCCCTTGGCACTTACAACCTGGAATTATAGATTATTTTTTTTGGGGGGGGGGGGGTTAATATAATTTGATTTACACAACATGCCTACCACTTTGAAGATGCAAAATATTGTTTTGTGTAACAAACAGATAAGACAAAAAAAACGGAAAACTTGAGCATGCATAACTATTCACCCACCCAAAGTCAATAGGTTGTAGAGCCACCTTTTGCAGCAATTACAGCTGCAAGTCTCTTGGGGTATGTCTCTATAAGCTTGGCACATCTAGCCACTGGGATTTTTGCCCATTCTTCAAGGCAAAACTGCTCCAGCTCCTTCAAGCTGGTGTTCTCAATTAGTTTGAGGTCTGGGCTTTGACTAGGCCATTCCAAGACATTTAAATGGCTCCCCTTAAACCACTCGAGTGTTGCCGTAACAGTATGCTTAGGGTTATTGTCCTGCTGGAAGGTTAACCTCCTTCCCAGTCTCAAATCTCTGGAAGACAAACAGGTTTCCCTCAAGAATTTCCCTGTATTTAGCGCCATCCATCATTCTTTCAATTCTGACCAGTTTCCCAGTCCCTGTCAATGAAAAACATCTCACAGCATGATGCTGCGACCACCATGATTCACTGTGGGGATGGTGTTCTCGGGGTGATGAGAGGTGTTGGGTTTGCGCCAGACATTGCTTTTTCCTTGATGGCTAAAAAGCTAAATTTGAGTCTCATCTGACCAGAGTACCTTCTTCCATATGTTTGGGGAGTCTCCCACATGCCTTTTGGCGAACACCAAACTTGTTTGCTTATTTTTTTCGAAAAGCAATGGCTTTTTTCTGGCCAAGCCCAGCTCTGTGGAGTGAACGGCTTAAAGTGGTCCTATGGACAGATACTCTAATCTCTGCTGTGGAGCTTTGCAGCTCCTTCAGGGTTATCTTTGGTCTCTTTGTTGCCTCTCTGATTCATGCCCTCCTTGCCTGGTCCGTGAGTTTTGGTGGCTGGTTTGTTGTGGTGCCATATTCTTTCCATTTTTTTAATAATGGATTTAAATGGTGCTCCGTGGGATGTTCAAAGTTTCTGATATTTTTTTAACCCTGATCTGTACTTCGCCACAATTTTGTCCCTGATCTGTTTGGAGAGCTCCTTAGTCTTCATGGTGCCACTTGCTTAGTGATGTTGCAGACTCTGGGGCCTTTCAGAACAGGTGTATATATACTGAGATCGTGTGACAGATCATGTGACACTTAAATAAAGTCCACATGTGTGCAATCTAACTAATTATGTGACTTCTGAAGATAATTGGTTGCACCAGATCTTATTTAGGGGCTTCATAGAAAAGGGGGTGAATACATACAGTATGCACACACCACTTTTCTGTTTTTTTGAATTTTTTTAAACAGGGAATTTTTTTCATTTCACTTCACCAATTTGGACTATTTTGTGTATGTCCATTACATGAAATCCAAATAAAAATCCATTTAAATTACAGGGTGTAATGTAACAAAATAGGACAAACGCCAAGGGGGATGAATACTTTTGCAAGGCACTGTATATATATGGGGGATACAACCATCCCAGCTCTGCAGATTTTGCTGTGAAGAGACAGAATCATTAGACCCCTTGTTTTGGTACTACCCATATGTAGCTTGTTTTTGGTTGCAGGTTCAGGAATGGTTGAAAAAATGCAACATTTACTTGGAGCTAACTCATCAAATCACCCAGCAGTGCTATTTGCAAAGTCATAGTCAATCAATCATACTCTTAGCATAGGTGTTTCTTTAACTTTAACTTACAATCTGTAGAAACTGAGAATTGAAAGGTTCAGAACTTTTGCGAAAAATCACAGCACAGTGGAAAAATATATGGCAGCTAGAAATCAAAACTGGATGGTGTTCAGAGATAGATGGGAGGGGTTGGGGTAGCTGAAAGCTGGGTGTGAATACTTAAGTAAATTAGATTTCTGGATTTCATTTAATACATTTGCAAAAATCTCTAAAAACATGTTTTCACTTTGTCATTATGGGGTATTGCGTGTGGATGGGTGAGAAAAAAAATCGAATTAATTTTGAATTCAGGCTGTAATGTAACTAAATGTGGAATAAATCATGGGGCATTAATACTTATTTTTTTGTACAATCTTTTTTTACAATACATCCACATACAAACGACAACATACAGATGCTCACAAACATCCACATCATCTCTGCCCAGACCCACCTGCTCACACCCCCATCACTCTCTGCCAAATGGCCTCAAACTGCACCATTTTGTTTCTCTCCGTCGCCGGCACACTTTCAACATTTAGATAATACAGCATTTGACCTTTCCATTGCTGAAATGTGAAAAGCTATCCAAGAATTGTTCCATAGGGTTGTTAGTGAATGATATTGGTTCTTGTAGAATACGTTTCATTTTCTTCCATATTGTTACAGTGTTCTTAACTATGAAGCTGTTCATGTTCTTAGCTTTCTTCTTTGAAAATAGACAAGTGAAACAATTCTTGGTATGAAGGCACTGTATTTCCATATTGAAGCCATGCATTACTTAGAACAATGTGGACTGCAAACATGTTCAACATATTTAGCAATAGATAGGCCTAGATTTTGTTATTTTGTTTCTGTAAGCTACTTAACAAACTTGTCTATATTGGAACATTGGATATAACGGTTATTTAAAGCTTTCAGGAATTTTTGCAGGATATTTGATTTGCATCAACTGATAAAAAAGGAGCCCACTAGAGTATGTAACCCCAACCAAACCTTCACTGATTTGATCTTGGTGTCTGATAAATCTAAGATTTTTTAAAAGTGGTGTCATTCCCTTAGGGATTAGTGATCATTCTATGATTTACTGCACAAGGTAAAAAAAAGAAAAAAAAAGCTCTCACTGTCACAACACAATAACTGCGAGACCAATGAAACATGATAACAAAGATGCATTTATTGATCAATTGAGTAAAGTTAACTGGGACCCATAACTTCAATGTCTAGATATGGATAATAACTGAAAACCCTTAAAAAATAAAAAAATGTTATTTAACAAAAACACCAAAAAAAGAAACAGGTTAACTATTTCACAAAATGTTTCTTAAGCATTGTGGATACTACGGCTCCATGGAAAACTGTTAGAATTAAACAAAGAACTGAACCTTGGATGAATCAGGAAATCCTTGAGGCCAATAAATCAAGGAATACTACTTTTCAAGAATATAACAGTACCAAAGATGAAGAGCCTCTCAATAGACACATAATCCTAAGGAAGAAATCTAGTCAGATGATTGAAGATGCCAACAAAACATTTAAAAAAACTAAAATAGTGAAAATAAGAATAATACTAAGAAGTTGTGGCAGTCACTAAACAGTGATGGGCAGAAGGCAAATTGTAAAATAGTTGGTCTGGAGGTCATTGGGGAAATAACATTTGACAAGGAAGTGGTAACTGATAAATTCAAAACCTTTTTCACAACAGTTGCCACAAATTTGGTTGAGAAGCAACCTGATTGTACTGGAGTGTTTGGTTATGGTCAGGTTTGGACGCTACAGTTGTTCTCGTGAGAAAACCGATTTTCAGGATGTCTCATGGTCACCAACTCCAGCCCTTTCTCGCCACCACTAGCTACTGCACCCACAATTATCGCTGTGAAAATAGCAAACATATTTCAGACACAACCCTGGACCTGTTGCATTACTGCCAGCGCTAAGATTTATCATTGCATTAGGTTTGTTATTATAGAGTCTTTAGAATCAAAAGTCCCATTTTGTGTTTATTAAACATAAACAAGAGTAAAATACACCATATGAAAACCACACATCAACAAGAAAAGTCAGCATGAACTTGATAAACTGCATTCATTTTCTCATAAAAGGTGTCTTGGGAAATTGTGTGAACATCATATATCCTACACAGTACAAACAATATGTAACAGACTTTTCAGGCTTATATATGCCTTTATATACAGGCTCAAAATGGCCAGAAACAAAGACCTTTCTTCTGAAACTTGTCGGTCTATTCTTGTTCTGAGAAATTAAGGCTATTCTATGTGAGAAATTGCCAAGAAACTGACGATCTCGTACAACGCTGTGTACTACTCCCTTCAAAGAACAGCGCAAACTGGCTCTAACCAGAATAGAAAGAGGAGTGGGAGGCCCCGGTGCACAACTGAGCAAGAGGACAAGTACATTAGAGTGTCTAGTTTGAGAAACAGACGCCTCACAAGTGCTCAACTGGCAGCTTCATTAAATAGTACCCGCAAAACACCAGCCTCAACGTCAATAGTGAAGAGGCAACTCCGGGATGCTGGCCTTCTAGGCAGAGTTTCAAAGAAAAAGCCATATCTCAGACAGGCCAATAAAAATAAAAGATTAAGATGGGCAAAAGAACAGACACTGGACAGAGGACCCAGAGTCGCTTCTTCACTGTTGACGTTGAGACTGGTGTTTTGCGGGTACTATTTAATGAAGCTGCCAGTTGAGGACTTGTGAGGCGTCTCTTTCTCAAACTAGACACTCTAATGTACTTGTCCTCTTGCTCAGTTGTGCACCGGGGACTCCCACTCCTCTTTCTATTCTGGTTAGAGCCAGTTTGCGCTGTTCTGTGAAGGGAGTAGTACACGGCGTTGTACGAGATCTTCAGTTTCATGGCAATTTCTCGCATGGAATAGCCTTCATTTCTCATAACAAGAATAGACTGATGAGTTTCAGAAGAAAATCCTTTGTTTCTGGCCATTTTGAGCCTGTAATCGAAACCCCAAACGCTGATGCTCCAGATACTCAACTAGTCTAAAGAATGACAGGAGTGATGGTTGCTGATAATGGGCCTCTGTATGCCTATGTAGATATTCTTTTTAATTTTTATCAGCCGTTTCCAGCTACAATAGTCATTTACAACATTAACAATGTCGACACTGTATTTCTGCTCAATTTGATGTTATTTTAATGGACCTAAAAAAAGTGCTTTTCTTTCAAAAACAAGGACATTTCTAAGTGACCCCAAACTTTTGAGCGGTAGTGTATATCACACAATGTCTGGATGCGATATTCTATCCAGGAATATTCAACACTGAAATCTGTTTCTCTCGTTATTCCAAATGATTCTGTGGATCCATTCTGCTGACAACAATGAAAATTCATCTTTGTCTTTAATGCAGGGTTTGATGTAAATGTGAGAAGCTATCGAGTGGAATGGTTTCTTTCTATGTTATAGAGTGGAATGGTTTTTCTGCTGGTGTATCCTGAGGCATCTCCTTTCTGAGAACCTCTTCCCACACTGCGTACAGGCGAACGGCCTCTCTCCTGTGTGGACCTTCATGTGCATCTTCAGGTGGTCCTGGCGGGAGAACCTCTTCTCACACTGTGGGCAGCTGTAGGGTTTCTCCCCTGTGTGGACCCTCTGGTGCCTCTTCAGGTCACCAGCCTGGACAAAGCGCATCTGACACTGGGTACAGCTGAAGCATTTCACCCCTGTGTGGACCCTCTGGTGGATCTCCACCTTCTGGGGGCAGCTGAAGCCTTTGTTACAGAACATGCAAAGGAACCGTTTCTCTTTAATATTGCCTGATGTGTCTTCCCCTCCCGGAGCCAGGGCTTTAGCCCTGTCATTTGAGTTCAATACCTGATCGAAACGGACGCTTCCATGTGAATCGGAAGGCCCCATCGACGCGGACACTGGGTCGCGATCCCTGAACGCATGTAAAGAGGAGGGGGTGGAGATATTTAGATTTGTCTCTAAGCTTCCCCTGTAATCTAAGAAATCTCTGCCCTGTGAGTGTCCCTCTACGAGGTGACTTTCTGCATTCCATGTGGGAGGAACGTCGCCCTCCACTTTCACAGTCACTTCATCTACGACGATAACCTCCCCTTTCTTATCTAGGCACCCTTCAGAGTGTACACTACTACTGTACCGGTTCCAGTCCCCTTTAGACAGATCAGTCTGTGTCTCTAAACCCAAAGGCATGTTGCCAGGGTCCATTTCTGTAGTGTAAGAACAAGACGGATCATCACCGCCAATGTTTAACACATCACCATAGCTATCCCCACGGGTATGAACCATCCTGTGGCTCTGATGAAATACCGGTAAATACTCCGAGCCAGGGGCAGGAGGACAGCCCAGTCTCCCCAGGCCCTGTCTCTCTGGGTCTGATCTGTGGTCAGATCCTGTGTGTAAGAGCCTGTGTGTTACAGTTAAAGTCTCTGTGTCTGTCTCTGACTTGAGGACGGTGTTCGGCATTCCACTGACCTCCGTGATGCTGCGTTGGGTCCTGAGCGGCGCTGGGGCGGTATCCTCCGTGGCTACAGGGGGATCACCAGCTGCTCCAGTCTGGTTGTCTCTGCTGTGCCGTGGGTCCTCCTCTCCTTCAGACCTCTCCTGCTTGACCCCAGGACCTGCAGCCTCTGCATCTGCAGACTGACACAAGAGAGGACATTACTATCAGTACATGGGTTGAATTGGATAACAATGTCAAAGGGAAGTCTCAAGCTCCCCTATGGCATATAAATTAGGATGTAAATGTAAGCAAGTGAATAGCTGAGGGGAGCCTTTGAAATAAACCGTCCACATTTGATTTACAAAGTAACTGTAATTTTTTACATAACACTATTACACTAACCTCTATCATGATAACATGCTGGGTTGAGGTTCCACTCCCCTCATCAACAGTGATTGTTTGATCATCTCTCCATGTATTGTGCCCTGCTGGCTTCACAAAGTTTCTGTGGCCTCCAGTGATATGTCCTTCTCCTGAGAGAGTGATTGGGGGAAAAGAGGTGGTTAGGTTAGCTACTGTCAATGCAACAGTATATTGTACACTATAGACACTGTCTAGAATTGACAAGGATGTAAGGTAACATTTCTCATAACTTCTTGATATACGATTTATTGATTGATGTATTATGTTCCATGCATCACATTGTTTTCATCGAGTAAATAATAGGAAATGCAGTACATCAAGAACCTGGTAAGAATTTTGTTGTGGGTCATCTTTTGTATGGTGTATGGGTTACGTTGATGCCACAACAAGGAGTACTCTTGTTGATGCTGTTAATTACCTTCCACAAGTAAGATATTCACACTGTGCTGTGGGAGTTTAGTAGCAACTAGCTATACCGGTTCGTTAGTATGTGTTATAATGCTTAGCTTTGGCACAAGATGAGCAGTGCTCTAAGTTTCGTTAAACGATGAAGCAAAAGAAGACAATCACCAGACGCATGCCCACTATATATGAAATTCCCATGAACAACAGTAGCCAATAGAATTACAGGGGACGTGCCAACACTTGGTGAGCACCATAGAATCCCTATGGTTTGAGGTGCAATGACTGTACAATAGCTACACTATGATATTGGCTCTTATTTGCACAAGATAGCCATGTAAGTCAGGGGAATTATTGCATACTATCCAAAAACTGACCAAGACCCAAATCTGGGTAATACATCTAAGCATATGTGCAGAGGGGAAACGGGCGACAGGCCGTTGCCGCCTCGGCCTGCTAAATGTACCTCTTGCCATTCCTCTGTATCGGTCGAGGATCTTAACACTACTGGGACGACTGGCGAGTACGCGCTCTCGTATTGTCCTCTCTGCGCGCTCCCGTGACACCTTCAGTTCCAATAGCTGTAGTTTCCTCCGCAATCCCCTGTTTTCTTTCTGGCTTTGAGTTACTTCCAAACGAAACACTGCATAGTCGTCGTCTACGAGTTTACAGATCTCTGCCACGGCTGCATTCGCTAGAACCTCCATAATGGAGGCTATTTGAGTGTGAAAACCCACACAGTTAGCCATTGTTAGCAGCTAGCTAGCTTTACCTCGATAACATCTATAAACCAAGTCTTGTATCAAACGTGAATTAAAGACTACATGGTTTAAGTACGAGTTCCAGGGTGTTAATGAACGTCTAAATAACAATAAAAAGCTGACGTGTAAATGGTTCTTGGTCTTCTTTGTTATCATGGCGTTCCACATTTGTTTGTGCATCCTGCCACCTACTGTACAGGAGGAGTGTGTGGTCGATCATGACACAAAAATAAAAAGAGGGACTTAAAAAAACATGTAATTAACACCACCCCATTTCACTACTTTGACCCCAACTGATCCTACAACAGGCTGATGGCCTGGGGAGGACATGACTAATTCAACACACCTTGACTCTTTTGCTGTAAAACCTTGTACATCCAAGTACTTCTCTGCAGCTGCCACCACAACAGCTATTTTCTGTGATTTACATGCCATTACTGTGGTACAGTTGATAACCATGACAATGAATGCTAAGAAGCCAACCTTACCAAAGCACAAATTCGTATCACTATGTATTGGCCTAGGCCTACTACTCACACTTGACCCATCATCCTCTACTCTCTTCACTGCCTCAGTGTAACAGGGTTGGTTATGTTTCCACTTGCCTCTAAAGAAAGGCCATTTCACATCCGTTACACTCACCCCCCTTTCGACCTCCTCCTTTTTCCGCAGCAACCAGTGATCCGGGTCAACAGGATCAATGTAACAGTTTAACTTTAGTCCGTCCCCTCGCCCCGACCCGGGCGCGAACCAGGGACCCTCTGCACACATCAACAACAGTCACTCACGAAGCATCGTTACCCATCGCTCCACAAAAGCCGCGGCAACCAGTGATCCGGGTCAACAGCATCAATGTAACAGTTTAACTTTATGGCATCCCCTCGCCCCGACCCGGGCGCGAACCAGGGACCCTCTGCCCACATCAACAACAGTCACCCACGAAGCGTCGTTACCCATCGCTCCACAAAGGCCACGGCTCTTGCAGAGCAAGGGGAACCACTACTTCAAGGTCTCAAAGCGAGTGACGTCACCGATTGAAACGCTATTAGCGCGCACCACCGCTAACTAGCTAGCCATTTCACATCGGTTAAATCAGCATATGACACCTTCTATTCTACTCTGACCCTGGCAACCTCAACCGGTCTCTCTTGCACCGGGCACTTCTGATCCTCTGCAACATGGGCACCCCCACAATTGACACAGTTTTTTCCACCGAAACTACACATTCTATTGTCTTATGCCCTCTTATCACATTTTGGAATCTCACTCCTACACACTTCTGTAATATGACCATAAGCTTGGCATCTGAAACACCTTAGTGGGTTCGGCACAAAAGCTCTCATGGGACAACTGACATATCCTAACATGACTTCATCAGGTAAAGACTGCTTCAAAACTCAAAAGGAGAGACGTGTCTTCTCAGTTTCACCACGCTTGCCACCGGGTCTGCGTCGCACCAAACGGCGGGCGTCACAGACACAGGGAATCTTCCATTTCAGTTGCTCCACTTCAACGTCACCCCAGTAATCACTCCGTTCAAGTCACAGGTCTTGTCCCGAGGCATGTGATGCGAAGCGCCCACTCCCTCTGGGCAGAAGAAAAACAGAAATCATCAGAAGTCCACTTCGAACTACCTTCACCAATTTAACAGTATCCACATACTTTTGTACCCAGCTTGAGACTACATATGGGGCAGCCAAAAGGCAGAGATCTCCTTACCCCAACAATTCCACTCTCACTGGGACAGAACCATCCTTTGCATGACCATCGGGGTGAGGCTTGGACCCTGAGGTCTTCACCACACTTGCCACCGCAGGTAATTCATCCTCACTCTCATCAGGTTCAATTCCTGAGCCATCAGACAGCAGAGTATGGTTTGTACTTGGCACCATTATTCCTCAACACACAACTTTCCACTGCACTAGGTTCTTCTTCCTCACTGTCCATAACCACATTTCTTCGTTCACCGCCCTTATGCATGCCTTCTCCCACTGTATTGTTTGCATAACATGCACTGATGGCCTTTCTCCAATACCCAACATCTGTTCCTTAGCCGATTTTATTAGTCTGTCTATCTCTGGCCTCTCCATGCTCGCCAAACGTGGGCTACTCTGCATCTGAGAGCATGGTCCGTAAGCATTCCAGTTTCCCAGAAGTGACTGGAAAATTACTGTTCTGTGACTTACTGCCTTGCTTCAATGTTCTTGGCCACGGTTCACTTCTGTTTACAATAGGATCTTATTGGTTCACATCATAGCTCAAAGGGTGTGGTTGAATGAAAAAGGTATGCACACTGTTCTTTGAAGTACATTACACATCAAATCTCCTATTCATGATCACTATATTTCAAGCTCAGACCAGACCTGTTTAGAAAGAACAGTGTGTTAGCAAGAATAGAGTAGAAAATAATATAATTACTTTATTCCAGATACATCACACAAGAAAGGTAAATATTTAATTGTCTTTTTTCTAGCCCAGGGTTACTGTCTCTCTAAAACCCAGTACTTACACATGCCTGTTTCAAATGACAAGTTAACAAAGGGTTAATGAGGGGTATGTGGTTAATTACCCTCCTGAACAGGAGTTAAAAGGATGTACACCAGTTTGAAGAGACCAGTCAGTCTGGAATGTCAAGTAAAGGTGCACATTCGTTTAATATTTCACCTCAGTCATCACAAGACCTGAAGCCTTCAGACCATTTACTGCAAACAGCTTGAGGTCAAGGACTGTTTGTAAAGATCCCATACCACAGATGATAGATCGATAAGCTTGTGAGCTCTGGGGTTTTTCATAACAGAAACAGTTAAGAGGGACTTGACTTGAGGATGTTTTGGTCATTGTTGCATTGAGGAACACAGTGACGTACATCAGTATAAATAAAGCCAACTTTGTGTGTGTGACTTGTGTGGCGACGTTTGCTACAGCCATGGGAGATTCATAACAATAATACAGATAATAACCGATATGGGAGATTAAAGTTGATACAGGGGAGGAAAAATATATATATTTAGCGGCAACTCTTGCCTACTACCTAGTGCCATGGGAGAGCTATAGGGGAAAGGTCACAGTAAGGGATGTTTTTGGACTTGATCCCCAATGAAAGCATGACCTCAGGTTACATCATCTCAGCAGACCTGGCTTGTCATAAAGGTGTTATAAAAAAAGAGAGGGAAAATTCAGAGGGTAAATATACTGAACAAAAATATAAACGCAACATGTATAGTGTTGGTTACATTTTTCATGAGCTGAAATAGAAGATCCCACAAATTTTCCATTCTCACAAAAATCTTATTTCTCTCAAATTTTGGCAACACATTTGTTTACATTCCCTGTTAATGAGCATTTCTCCTTTTCCAAGATAACCTATCCACCTGACAGGTGTGGCATATTAAGAAGCTGATTAAACAGCATTATCATTACACACAACCTTGTGTTGGGGACAATAAAAGGCTACTCTAAAATGTGCAGTTTTGTCACACAATACAATGCCACAGATGTCTCAAGTTTTTAGGGAGAGTGCAATTGGCATGCTGATTACAGGAATATCTACCAGAGCTGTTGCCAGAGAATGGAATGATCCTTCTCTACCATAAGCCGCCTCCAATGTCGGTTTAGAGAATTTGCCAGTATGTCCAACCGGCCTCACAACCACAGACCAGGTGTGCACACATCAACCCAGGATCTCCACATCCGGCTTCGTCACCTGCGGGATCATCTGAGACCAATCACCCGGACAGCTGATTAAACTGAGGAGTATTTCTGTCTGTAATAAAGCCCTTTTGTGGGGAAAAACTCATTCTGATTGGCTGGGCCTGGCTCCCAGGTGGGTGCGCCCCTGCCCAGTCATGTGAAATCCATAGGTTGGGGCCTAATTCATTAATTTAAATTGACTGATTTCCTTATATGAACTGTAACTCAGTAAAACCGTTGAAATTGTTGCATGTTTATATTTTTATTTAGTATATTATGTTCGTATGTAGTGTTGGGAATTACCAGCGACCTCTCAATACAATATTAACACGATAATTAAGTGCTGATACGATATGTATTGCGATTTTCACGATTCTATATGTCTTGGGATTCAATACTGTAATTTTATTGCGATTCGATGTTCCAAACATATTGCTCACCATGTTTCTGCTGCAGAGAGACAAGAGAGCCATGACAAAACGAGTTTTAATCAGTCATGAAAATAAGTGCTGAAAACATCTTGGCTCCATATTTAAAAAGAAGATGGACAACAAGCTATGATGGAAAAACACTGGAGTTTTGGTGCAGGTATAGCAGACTAACGCAAAAATAATATTGTGATGGTCAAAATGATTCAATATATAGTCAAAAATAATACCCTGATATGTAACT